>NC_056745.1:813407338-813424838 GCF_019279795.1 Protopterus annectens
GTATATATTGTTATGGATAGTAGCTAGTTGCATGAAGTTCAGATGGTGGGAAAGTTCAAGCCAATTCAGACTTTTTAAGAGTCTTACAGTGATGTGTATATATTGTTTAGTAACTTTGTTGTAGCACATTTTGAGTTTGGATTTAAGTGAGGCTTGCAGGTTGATGAGGATAAAGACATTTAAAGGGCCAAAGAAAGGAGTTAGTTTGCAGTAATGGTGGTTTCGGTGGAGTTATTAAGAACATGTTTGTGCATATAGAGTATGCCAAGTTTCTGGTGATGTTTTAAACATATGAAATGTGTAATTTGAATTTGAGGTTGTTGCGAAATATAACTACAAGCAGATTTGTATGGGATACAGCTTCAATCTCTGCATTAAATGAGAAAATGTTGAAGCTAGATTTGCCCTTCTGCTATGCTTTGGGGTGAATAAGACTAGTATTGTTTTTTTGGGGTTAAGCAATAGCTGGGCATTGTATAGACAGTTTTCTAGAGGTGAAGGCTTCTTGTGTAATTTTGAGGAGATGCACCAGATTGCCTGATGAACATATTGGTGTCGAATTGTCAGCATACTGTATAATTGATGCTTGCCCAGAAGAAGACTAAAGATCATTGAGGAATATGTTAAAGAGAAGTGGATGAAGAACTGAGCTTTGGAGTATACTAGTGGTGATGGGGAGATAAGGAGAGAAGGTGTGTTGCCATTTAACAGTTTGTTATCTATCAGTTAGGTAGTTTCTGAACCATTATAGAGATGGATGGGATAGGCCAAAATGGATCATTTGTTGTTGGAGCTTGCAGTGTGAGATGGTTTGGAAGACTTTGGACAGATCCCGAAATATGGGAGAGATACATTTGCCAGAATCTTTGCTTTTGTATATATTATCATAAAGGATAATAGAGTAGTAATAGTAGTACTATGGCCTGGGCAGAATCCATGTTGTGTATTGGTTAAGAGCTGTTCACAGAGGAGTTGGTGGAGAAGATCAGGAGGCAAAAAAATTAATAGTAACCTCTAAACCCTCAAAAAAAAAAGGCAGGACAGTGTCTCTACTCATACTCAGCAACAAAAAAATGGAATTCTCTACCCCAAGGCATTAGATTAATTCCCAGCCTAGCAGACTTCAAAGCTTTATTAAAAATATCTAAATAACACATGGCTCTGCACCTGCTTTACTCCAGGCTAATCTCATTTCTACTTCAACTTCTATAAACCCCCCTTCTCCTTCTATATTCCAGCTGCCTTCACTTCTACTTTCAGTCTCTTAAATTCTACTCTAGGATATTACCTATAATAAAGTGATATTTGCCTCTTCTGTTTTTCTTAATCACATGTACATCTGTACTGCTAAACTAAAATTTACACACAAAAGCACATTATCTATCTATCTATCTATCTATCTATCTATCTATCTATCTATCTATCTATCTATCTATCTATCTACCTATCTATCTAGCTATCTATTTCTGTCTCTCTCTCTTTCTCTCTCTATACACACACACACACACACACACACACACACACACACACACACACACACACACACACACACACACAGACACACACACACACACACACACACACACATATATATATATGTACATACTAATAATTTTTTTATTCTTTTGTTGTCAGCTTCCAAACCTATGTGATGAGATTGTAAAATATGAGTGCTGTGTTGCAGGTTGCTACATGTTTACACTTGTCTTTTGTCTTGATTGTGTACCTAAGTGAAGGTACTGTAAGATGTACAAGCTTTTGTTTTTGGAATTATTACATATGCCTGAATGTGGAACATTTCTCCCTGGGCTTCCACTGTAAACAGGTTCTATTGACCCATTCAGACTATCCCTGTAAACAAATGTCAAATAAATAAATAAAAATAAATAAATAAAGTTGAATTTGGAAACATATTTCTAAAAGTTTTGAGAGAAGTGAAAAACAATGGCAATGGATAAAAGAGTTCAGCTGAGTTTCCTCCCTCATGGACTGAGATTTATACATGTTTTTTTTCCAAATGTAAGGTACATATGATTCCAGTTTAGACCTGCAAATTAAGTTACTTAATGGGTAAGATATGGTTCTGCTGTTATCATGATGTATTCAGGTGGCAGGTTATCGGCAGGTGTAGAGAAGGGTTTAAGTTTGTGCATTAGTTTTTTTATACTTGATATTATCACAGGTATTAAGATAAAGTTCGTAGAGGCTGAGGGTTTTTTAGATTTTTTTTCAGAGACTAATAGCATGTTTGAAGGAGCTTTGGGTAATGTGTTGGGGGAATGAGTACAACAGAGCAACAATGCTTTTGATAAAGTAGGTATTGAATTTGGTAGCTATTTCAGTGGGAGAACAGTTTTGGGAAGGACAGGGTTCTTTTTGAGCCAAGATTAAATAGAGTGTGTGTGTGTGTGTGTGTGTGTGTGTGTGTGTGTGTGTGTGTGTGTGTGTGTGTGTGTGTGTGTTGGGGACTAGAATATTTAAGGGTTGTTTTTGTCTTCATTATGGAGTAGTTTTTAGCTTGATTAAGGAGTTCCCTTAAGTACTGAAAGTTTTAGGGGGTTTATGGTTTTGCCCTCTCTCCAAGTCTTATCTTTGGTATGCATAGTGAATTTACTTAATGTAGAGAGCTGGGGAAATTAGTTGCTTTTACTTGCTTTTATTGAAGAGAGGCAATGCTATTTAGGAAGTCTAGGAAGTATTAAACGTTATATAGAACATCAATTATGGTAAAAAGTTTTATAGAACTAAAACTCAGTCAGTCATAAGCAAATTATATTAACAGTGAAACAGCAAAAGAACAGTTCACATTTAATCAGAAACTAATATATGTATTTCTGATCAACTGAGCAGCTGGTTGACAGGTGTCTGAGATTGAATAATTCCTGGGGTTCATAGGTGATTACTAGGCTTATGGCACGAGAACCTTTCCAAGCCTAGCCCCTAATACCCAGGATATGACAATATTATATCTTAATTCCCCAGATATGGGATGGGGTAGTGTCAAGGTAGTGAGTCTTTGGGTGTTGGAGCCATGAGTCATTTTAAAGACTCCCTCTGTCCATAAGGGTCATGGGTAGTACCCCAGGTGTGAATTTATGGTTCCCTATCCATTTATCCAAATTCTTTTTGAAGAGAGTCAGGGATGAGCTTTGTTTTATGAAGTTTAATCCAGAGATGAGGTAGCCTTTGGGATACACATCTGTCTCTCCAGCAAGTTCTGTTAAGAGTCACAAATAAGGTTCAGCTTCATGGAATGTGTAACCCTTGTACATTTTTTCTTGTGAATATGTAACATTTTCATCAGGGCTGGATCAGAGAATGCCTTGTAGGTCAGGCATAAGTTCCCTCTCAATAAACAATATGAGACAAAGTGAAGGGATAGGGACTTTAGTTGGTCTGCATAAGACACTTGTCTACCACTTTGTTTTTTTTTTAGTGAGAAATCTCTGGGGACACCGCGATTGGTGAAGTGCCTGGTTAGGTACATGCAAAAGGGAGCATTGTACTTAATTATGGGCCTGATGAGGGCCGAGTACAATGGCACTATGACTTCCTTTGATCTTGATGCCATGCCATTACTTATAAGTTAAGCCACACAGAAAGATTTCCTCAGTATTGTAGCTATCTGATGGTCAAAGGCTGGGTTACTGTCTATCTGTGTTCCTAGGTTGCTCACCACTGGTTCTACTTTTAAGGGTGTGCTATCAATATTATAATTTGCAGTGATATCTGATTTACCAAATGGTATGACTATGCATTTTTAGCATTTAGTCTCAGACCATGATTTTGGCACTAGGCGTTTGCCATTTTTAGGCCTGTTTGTAGGATGTCAACATCATTTGGAGATTCAGTGATTGCTTCCAGCTTATAGTCATCAGTGAATTTGGTGAGCCATGGGCTCCCAACATTCAGAGAAGTATATAACAAGCAGGAGAGGTCCCAACACTGAGCCCTGTGGGACACTGTTAGTAACAAGTTTCTTATCGGAAGTGGATTCACCTATCTGGACAACATGTACTGTCAGTGAGCTAGTTGGCTATCCACCTGATGATGTAGGGGTTTATGTCTAACTCAATACATTTATCTATGATTCCCAAACTTTGGATTGTGTCAAAGCTTTGGACAGGTCTAGATAAGCATTGTGTACCATTTTACCTTCATCCATGGTCTTGGTGATTTTCTCAAAGAAGTTCACCAGACTGAGGAGGCAAGAACTCCTTTGATGAAGCCTTTGACAAAGCCAGATTGGGTCTGATTTAGTTTTTGGAGAGTTTTTATGTCGTTATTAATCAGGTCCCTGATAATTCTCTCCACGGCCTTGCAGATAAGACTGGTCAAGCTTATGGGTCTATAGTTCCTTGGGTCAGTTTATTGGTCCCTCTTGTGCAGAGGGATAACTGTTTTTATTTTTATTTTATATGCATCAAGGCTGTTTCTCAGTGTATGCATAGCTGCTTGCCATCATCTGCATTTTTTGCCATAAATGCATCAATATTTAGCATGTTGATGTTGGATTTTTCTGTTATTTCCTTCTACACAAACATATATATACACACACACACACACACACACACACACACACACACACACACACATATATATATATATATATACACACACACACACACACACACACACACACACAAACATATATATACACACACACACACACACACACACACACACACACACACACACACACACACACACACACACACACACACACACACACATATATATATATGGTTCCACTTGAAAACATCGACATTCTAAACCATCGAAATTCATATGGTCGAGACCATATCATCGAGTGTTTAGAACATCGATTTTGTCAAGGGGAAGAAAAAGGTAAGTAAAAAAGGGAAAAAGCTAGTGTTTCTGCAGGGCAGCAAGGTGCCTTGCACACTGTGTCTGTGAATGTGCCATGTCTGTAATGGCACTGCAGACAGTGTACGGGAAATCTCCTGTTTAGCGCTTCTGCATATAGCGCTAAAATGGAGATTTCCCTTTACCCCACTTTAGTGCGATCTCAGAGTTGGTATATTAAAGTTGAGGGGGGTGGGGGGTGCATCCCCCCACATGGTTGGTGCAGGGGGTAAAGCCCCCCATCATAAAATAGTTTTTAGAGGTTTTTTTCTTTTTTTTTATGTTCCCTTTGAATCTTCGATGGTTTGAAACTCGATGTTCTGGTCTCGATGTTCAGAATTTAGATGTTTCAAGCTTTCGATGATTCAAAGTGGAACTATATATATATATATATATATATATATATATATATATATATATATATATATATATATGTACACGGGTCTTCTTCAGACTTCCGAAGACTGAATAACCAAAAGACTGTATCCCAAAAAACTGAAAATTCAAAATACTGAACACATTTGTAATGCAGGGGGCAAGCCCCCCTCCACCCCTCATATGGGGGACTACACCCCCCACACCCCCTGCTAACTATATATACCAACTCCATGATCGCACAACAGTGGAGAAAGGGCAATTTCCATCATTCACTATTTTGAATTTTCAGTATTTTGGGATTCAGTCTTTTGGTTTTTCAGTCTTCTGAAGTAGACCCATATACAAACATATGCATACACACATACGTGATTCAAGCTCACTTCAACACTAACAGATACATTTAAATTCAGTGCAAGTTATGCTTAAGCAAAACATTCTTATTTTTATTTTTTATGAGTGACTTAAATATTCATAAATGTGATAATTTAGGTTGTGGCTTGTTTTCCATTATAAAGGGCAGAACAACTATTAAAAAAAACTAAATATACTATTTTAAAATGAATGCAGTTTTTACACAAACAAAGGAACTTTAATACTTTTTGGTAAACTTTCAAATCTTTCCAGATTTTTGGTTTGTATTTTTAGACACAAGACCCACATTTTACTGTCTCAAACTACTCTGTCAAGATACAGCCATGGCACAACCATTCACATTACAGAATGTACATCGTGGATTGGCCTGTAAAGCTTCATTCATCGCACACAATGCAGATGCTCATCTGTATTTCTGTCACTAACATTCAACACACTTCTCAAGAAATATATAGCTGAAGTGACAGGGAATGCAAAGGATTAAAACTCAGAAATGTTGATGAGCTGTTTTCTGAAGCCTGTCATACAGGGTTTCCATTCTTAACCAGTTGTATCTGAAAATTGGTTAATATATATATGTATATATATATATATATATATATATATATATATATATATATATATATATATATATATATATATATATATATGGGTCTACTTTAAAGCCGAAGCCTTCGCCGCTAACTATATACCAACTCCATGATCACAACAGTGGAGAAAGGGCAATTTCCATCATTCACTATTTTGAATTTTCAGTATTTTGGGATTCAGTCTTGTTTTTCAGTCTTCTGAAGTAGACCCATATACAAACATATGCATACACACATACATTCAAGCTCACTTCAACACTAACAGATACATTTAAATTCAGTGCAAGTTATGCTTAAGAAAAACATTCTTATTTTTATTTTTTATGAATGACTTAAATATTCATAAATGTGATAATTTAGGTTGTGGCTTGTTTTCCATTATAAAGGGCAGAACAACTATTAAAAAAAACTAAATATACTATTTTAAAATGAATGCAGTTTTTACACAAACAAAGGAACTTTAATACTTTTTGGTAAACTTTCAAATCTTTCCAGATTTTTGGTTTGTATTTTAGACACAAGACCCACATTTTACTGTCTCAAACTACTCTGTCAAGATACAGCCATGGCACAACCATTCACATTACAGAATGTACATCGTGGATTGGCCTGTAAAGCTTCATTCATCGCACACAATGCAGATGCTCATCTGTATTTCTGTCACTAACATTCAACACACTTCTCAAGAAATATATAGCTGAAGTGACAGGGAATGCAAAGGATTAAAACTCAGAAATGTTGATGAGCTGTTTTCTGAAGCCTGTACAGGGTTTCCATTCTTAACCAGTTGTATCTGAAAATTGGTTAATATATATATATATATATATATATATATATATATATATATATATGTGTGTGTGTGTGCTTGACATTACCAAACTGCCAGTAGACCGACTTTCAAATAACTGAGACCAAAAGAGTGAAGTTTCATATAACCAAAACTTCAACCTGCCAATGTTCAGATGACTGAATGTTTGAAATCCCAATTGCAAGCTGAGTGGAACAGGAAATTTGCTGATTTCCACACTGCAGTGCGATCTTGGAGTTGGTATATATAATTTGCTGGAGATTTGGAGGATACAGCCCCCCTGCAAAAATGTAAACTTTAAAATTAAACTGATTGCGATTGTCTAACAAATCTCCACTGAATGTTTTTGCGAGGCACCCGCATGAATATTTAGTGGGATTTGTTATTTGTATGTGGCTATTGGTTTGTGGTTGGAGTTTGGGGGACAGTTAGGTAGCTGTTCACTACAGTTAACTTGACAGGGCAATGCTTAGATGGGATAAGTTGTTGCTTTTGTTTGTGCATTGTGTGAGAGGTACAGTGTACATTTTTGGGTCAGTTTTCTGACAGTCGGCTATGTGGATTTTCAGCCTTTTGAATTTTCGGCATTGTTGTCTCAGTTATTTGAAAGTGGGTCTAGTGACATTTCGGTAATATCAAGTAGACCCATACATATATATATATATATATATATATATATATATATAAATTCGTATCACTTCACTGAAAGACCATTTCACTGACACCCATTTCACTGAGACCAAATCACCTAAAGTTCATTTCACTGAAAGTTCATTTCACCTAAAACTCATTTCACTGACAATTAGTACTCTAAGGCAAATCAAAGGTATATGTCCTTTTCCCCACTGTAGTGCGATTCTGATGTTAGTATATATTGTTAGGGGGGGCTGTTGGGGGTGTGTGGGGGGCTTAGACCCCCATTTAATTTGGTTTGCTGTTGTCTGGTTTTGTTTTACATTATTTGGTAAAATCGAACTAGGAGTGAGGCTACGTCCTCCACACCGCCAATGTGGGGGCTGTGCCCCCCACACCCCCTAACTATATATACTAACACCAGGATCGCACTACAGTGGGGAAAAGGACATATACCTTTGACTTGCCTTAGAGTACTACTTGTCAGTGAAATGAGGTTTAAATGAAATGAGTTTTAGGTGAAATGAACTTGAGGTGATTTGGTCTCAGTGAAATGGGTATCAGTGAAATGGTCTTACAGTGAAGTGATACAAATCCACATATATATGTATGTATATATATATATATATATATATGTTTGTGTGTGTGTGTGTGTGTGTGTGTGTGTGTGTGTGTGTGTGTGTGTGTGTGTGTGTGTGTGCATGTGTGTGTGCGTATGTTTGTGTGTGTGTGTGTGTGTGTGTGTGTGTGTGTGTGTGTGTGTGTGTACACAAAATGTTTCAAGAAGATAGAAAAATAAAGTAGAAATGTCCTTTAAATTACTTGTTTTGGAATAAAAAATTATCATAATTTTGTCTTGTGAAAATAATACTTTTGGAACTTCTGATAAATGACGGTGCATTCATGAGATGAAATTTTGAAACACCTGCATATTAAGACTGACATTAAAATACTACTGCAAGCCATATCCAGTTCTGCCTCAAAGTGCTAATAGCTTTCTCTAGCTTCTCATTCAAATTTTTATACCTGTCATTATATGACCCTGTACCACAAGACATAAACATGAAACCACCAATAATGCATATTCGAATACTAACATGTAATTACTTCTTAGCTCTATAAACACATATGTTGCTGTTTTGTGAAACACAACAGTTCATTCTTAATATAATTTTTTGTGTGACTGTGATACATTTTGAGAATAAGAAGATTAAGAATTGTAAATGTCAGATTGTGCACAGACTCATTTCATTTGTAGTTTTAGTATGCTTTGTCTCCAAATTTATATTAAAAGTCTCATTTGATGTTACCTCTTTGTAGTGTAACATTTGTGGGATCTTCCAGGAAGAATATTTTGCAGACCTGCTGTAAAGTGAGAAATCCAGGAAGATTTGAAGAAGTTCTGGCATGTCAAAATGGTAAGTATATATGAGGTGGTGTTGGACAGGTGCGTCTGCAGTAGGATATGGGTATATACTATGGCTGCAGAGGCTATACTAGAATGACAGGCACTTGATAAAGGGGCATTTTCTTATTTTGTATTTTTTAATGTATTTTTTCATTAATTAATTCACTCATTTATTGCATATGCTTACCAGGATTGTTTGACTTGGCAGATAACCTACCCCTTTTCAGCAGTGGCCCAGGGGAAAGCTCCAATAAAACAAGACAGATCGAACAGTATACAGAATACATACAATTGCAAATAGTTAAATTAGTTGAAAATGAAAAAAAATGAATAGTAAGGAACACATTACACAAAAGATACAATTTAATTCAACTGAATTACCATAATGGCAATATACAGACTTAATAGCCTTGCAGGAAACTAATAAAGATAAGTAGTTATGGAGAAATCGTTTAGTGGTAAATCAAGAGAAATTAGGGGGAAAGGAAAATAGGACAGAAGGACAGGTCAAAGGAGAAACTACTTTTACAGAGAGTTGATAGGGAAAGGCACAGAAGAGGGCAAAACAATGCAACTGAGTAGGAACAGGCTCGTTTACAAATTTGAAATAGAACTAAGAGAAAGCTGGAGAACTTAGGACAACAGTTAGATTATCTGGAAGAAGTGCACGAGCATAGAGATGCATTTGTTAAGTACTCCTTTAGTTGTAGTTTGAAAGACTTACTGCTTTCAGTTAATCTAAGATTGACAGGAAAGGCATTCATATTTTAGAAAAATAAGGGTACAAGAAGTCTCCAGTCTTATTGATTGATTTAATTACAGTCTGTAGCATTTTTTCAGCAGCAGGTAGTGGTCTACTAGAGTGTAGTACTGGAGAATATTATTAAAACTTGGGAATTTGATCAGATCATATATGACATCATGGGTAGTTTCTAGTTGTGAGTTATGTAGTGTTTTAATTCCAGCCAGTGAGTTTAAGTGCAAAGCAATGGTGACACCTTTAATGATGATTGGCAGTGAATCTATTTTATTACAACACTGGTTCAATGGGGAGAGTTGAGTGGATTGGACTTTAATCAGTACTGGAGCTGAACAGAGGACTATAGGGAAGAGGAACAAATAAACAATGTTTATCTCAATATTGTCTGCTAGGTATGGTTTAACCCCATAGAGTGCACTAAGTTTTGGGTGAGTATTCTTTATAGCCTGTTTTATTATGTGATTAAATTTTAGGTTTTCGTCAGTGATGACCACAAGAAACTTGATATGGCTTACTAGTTCTAATTTAGTGCAATAAGAAGCAGTAATTGGGAAGAAATTTTTGTGGTCAAATAACTGATTTGTGGTAAATAAGAACACTTTGGATTCTTGGGGGTTAAGGAACAGTTGTGAGAAAGAAATTCTTGGGTAAATCATTGTTATCTATGTGTTTTGCAGAGCAGATTAGTGTAGAGTCATCTCTGTACTGGTTGATGGTAACTTGTTTTATTGCTATGTAAAAATCACTTATGAATATATTGAAGAGTACTGGACCTAATATTGAGCCGTGAAGGATGACCACTGTTACTGGCAGAAAGGAAGAGATGTAATTTTTGCACTTTACAGCCTGTTGTCTATTAGAAAGGTACCTGTTAAATCAAGACAGTCAAAGTTCACGTATGACTAGAGAAGACAGTTTGTATAGCAACTTTTGATGTGACACAGTTTCAAAGGCTTTAGATCGTTCAAGGAATTTTGTTGAGACTAGGTCACTTTTATTTCTGTTTTATGTTAGCTCAGGAATAGAAATTTCAGAAGCAAGTGTTTGTTTCATAGGATACTTATTGTCAAGCAAACAGTTGCAGTGATCACTCCTTAAAGAGCGAAGATGCAAAAAGCAAAAACATTACAATGGGGCAAGAAAAAAAGAACTGTTACAATAATTAAAAATAAAGCAATTTAAATGTACATATCACCTGATGAATAGCTTTTGTTCAGGAAATGAATTTCTTTGTTTCATCCTTGTGATTTGCAGAGCTGTAGTTGTGCAGCTTATGCCTTACAATATCACAATATGGAGTTCCGGTTTGTCTCACTGCGTGCAAATGAGTTATCACACATAGAATAATGGACTTTTAGAGCTCTGCCTGGTGGACTTGGCAAGCCAGGGAGTTAAACAGTGAGATAGCGAGTTTACCTATATGTCTGCTACTTATTGGCATCTTTATTAAGTGCTAGACTGGACTGCAAACCAGGCTGCGGACATTGAAATCTTGTCTATTTGATCAACAACAGGAGAGAGCTGGAACTTGCTGATATTTATTTTTGCAGCAACGTAATTTCTGTGAATGAACTGTGTTGTTTATGGCTCATTATTTACTTTTAATTAAGAACTGCTTGCCTTGATTGTTTGCTGTTCCTTTTATTGTGTCTAGATGACTTAAGGCTATCATTTGAATTGAATAACCTGGATTTCTGAGCGTGGAATACTACTAGTTACATTTTTTATAAGTAATTTTTTTTTTTATTTATATTTTTATCTTTGCTATTTACCTGTTGCTCTTTATTATCACAGTATTCTTGGAAAACGTATAGTAGTGGGTAAAAATTCAGTTTTTCCTTATTTATTTTCCTATTAATTATATCATATTTTTTTATAATAGATTTATTAGTTGGAGCAAGCAAAAACTGAATAACTCTCTTTATCTCTCTATCTATATCTATCTATCTATCTATCTATCTATCTATCTATCTATCTATCTATCTATATCTATATATATATATATATATATATATATATATATATATATATATATATATATATATATATATGGGTCCCCTTCAGATGATCAAACTTTTAAAAGTTCGACTTTCATATGGCCGAGACCATATGATCGAACTTTCAAAAGCTTGACCAATCTGAATGGAGATCTCCATACAGTGTGGAACGGGAAGTTTCCCGTTACTGCAATGTAGTGCGAATTCGGAGTTGGTATATTTAAGTAGCGGGAGTGTGGGGGCACAGCCCCCCATGTAGGGCTGCAGGGGGGCTTGCCCCCCTGCTAAACATATATATATTTTTTTTTGTGTTTGGTGTTTACTTTACATGGTCGATGTTTAAAATTTTCGATCATATGGTCTCGGCCATATGAAAGTCGAACATTTGATCAAAAATCAAACCTAATATGATCGAGACCATATTATCGACCTTCTGAAAACTTGATTTGGTTATAGTGAGATCATGGTACAGTGTGGATCAGGGAATCTGAACTCTTTTCCACTGTAATTTGCAGGGGGTGTGGAGGTGCAGCTTCCACATGAGGTGTTGTAGGGTGGCTTGACTCCCTGAAAAAAACACATATTTTTCTTGGTTTTGCATGTTCAAGTTTTTGGACAGTCAATGACGTGGTCTTAACCATATGATATTTGACTTTCCCAACACTCGATAATCTGATATCTGATACAAATATGTGTGTGTGTGTGTGTGTGTGTGTGTGTTTTATATATATATATATATATATATATATATATATATATATATATATATATATATATGTATTAGAGGTGCAGAACCATTTAGCAAAATAGCTTTTTCACTGAGAGTGAAAAAATTGGTACAGTTTATTTAAAATAAACTGAACGAAAATTACCAGCTTCTTCACCATGAGATTGCAGTACAGTGGGGATCAGGGTATATGCCCTTTCCCAACTGTAGTTTGTAAGGGGTTTGGGTGCAGCCCCATAGATATGGGATGCAGGATGGCTGTATCCCCATGTGAGGTGACACAGAAATATTGGTTGCGTGTTATCTTTCGATCTTTTCTAGCTTGATGTTTTTCTATTTCAAGTATGTGAGCTCAGTGAAGTTATTATCAACATTTCTACACATTGATGAGTTACGTATATATATATATATATATATATATATATATATATATACACACACACACACACACACACACACACACACACACACACACACACACACACACACACACACACACACACATATATATATATATATATATATATATATATATATATATATATATATATGGGTCTACTGCTTGTGGTCGAATTACATTTGGTTGAAAATGATTTCAGGCAGCCCACTTCACTGAAAGCTCATTTGATTGAAAGCTCATTTGGTCGAATTCCATTTGGTCGAAGATAAAGTTAGGGTGTGTGTGGGGGGCATAGCCCCCCACATTTTGCAACTAGTTTTTACTGATGTTATAGGATTCAATGTATTTTTAATGGATGCACAAGTATATAATAGTGAATACACTGCTACGCCCCCCACACCCCCCTTAACTTTATATTTTCACTTTAGGGTTGCACTGCAGTGGGCAGGGACTATTTTCCATTTTTGACCAAATGGGATTTGACCAAATAGGTTTTCAGTGAAATGCATTTTAGGTGAAGTGAACTGCCTGAAATCATTTTCGACCAAATGTAATTATATTATATATAGTAGACCCATATATATATATATATATATATATATGTGTGTGTGTGTGTGTGTGTGTGTGTGTGTCTATGTGTGTATGTATGTATAGAATACATTAAATACTTATTTGCAATACATATTTGTTCATGTTCTCTCCTTTATCTAAACTCAGTCTTACATCAGCATCTCCCTTATTACCAGTGGTATTTTAAGTCCCCAAATAATGGTTGATACTGTTGTCCCCTTCACTTTACTTTAATAGTCACAATTTTCCAACATGCATATTCTGTTTTAGATTAAACAGGATAGTTGCAGAGTCACCTTTAATCAAGAACCAATACACCAATAATTTATCTTATTAATCTTAATATTTGATATAAAATATGTCGGTGTCACATAATGCTATAAAACAATTTATTATTTCCACCTTTTCTATATTATTCACAACATTTCAGTTCTTCTCTCTAAAACACCTTAATCAACAAACAGATAAACGTTTGCCTATTTTTGTGTGTACTCCCTTTTTTCTCCTCATATTCAGATTTATTATAATGCTTTTTATGAAAGCACTTTACAAAAACAAGAAACTGAACAATACCCATACAGAATTTAAAATATAACATTTTTAATGAAATAAATCTGTAAAAAAATAATTGGAATGCCCCACAACTGCAGCTGATTAAGAAGGTTCAAAGTCAATATAGTCATGAATACAACAACCTAAATCAATCCAGTAATACTAGTATCTTACAAAACTAAACTCTTCACCAGCAAAATAAATACTGATTATATGGGTTCCAAAATTATAGACTGGCAGCAGCAAATCCCAAAGCATTATCCATACTCAAAGTGGCACTTGATTATATCACCCCAGATGGGACATCAACCCACAATCCCTAGCTTAGGAGGTCAGTGCTTTGTCCATTTGGGCACTTGGGACTGACTGATTTATGAATGATAATGTTAGAGCTCCATCAGTACTTTAGATAAAATTCATAGACAGTGGAGCAACAGCAACAACACTGAAACCAAGTTGCCTCTCAGGTCAAACTGGCAATGAAACCAATGACCAATGTGAGTGTCATACAGGTGCCTCAATGCAACTCTTCTACCTTCTCCTCCAGAAAAATTCAAGTCAAATCCACTAGGCATAACAGAAACTAAGTCAATGTCTTAGAAATCAACTCAATATCACGAGGTGTACAGCAGGCAAAATGAGTCACCATAATACTCCTTTCACAATTTGCACTATGTAATCAGTGTGCCAAAATATTATATTTTTCAGCGGGAATTTGAACATTTGACATAATGCCTTGGTAAAAGGAGGACTGCAAATATTTTTGTACACATTCTGTGATTAAAGAGCATCTCAGATGCTGTAACCATCTTGAGTGATGGTATCATTTCCTTTAAAAGCACTCAGCCATTATGAGTTTACATGGTAATGCATTTCTGGATAATCGACAAGAAATAGCTTTTATACCTTGGAAGATGCTCCACTTGTATTTTTTTATTATATAGATCTAAATCCCGTGATCTTTTCTTACTGTCATTTGTTTTAGTATCCAGGAGCTACCTATTACCTCTGGTATTTATTTTCTTTGTATGAGATGCTATCTTGAAATATATAAGAATCATTTATTTTCTGAATATTTAAGTCCTACATTTTTGATGTATTTTTATCAGACTGGTCCTGATGCAACAACTAATGGATTCCGCAAAGGTTGAGCTGATGACAGTCAAAGTTCAGCTGGCATCTCATAATATTATCATCGGCTACATGCACAAAAGGCAGGCACATCTAAAGTGGGTTACATCCAGGTGCTCACTCATACAGGTTGTCAAATCAGTGATCTGTTGTCTCTTTTCATCAGATCACTTTGAGTTGAAATTTATGTTGTTAATTTAGTGGGATTACAGTTAAGTGGGAAGGAGGAATCTGCCCTTTCTCCACTGTTGTGAATTTGTGATGTTACAGATGCAGGGGAAGAGGACATGTAGGGGGCTTGCTCCCCCAACAAAATACTTTTAATATGTTGAGAGATTCTGCATTTCTGATCACAGTCATGCCAAGATAGGAACTTACCTTTTTTTATGATTGTGTTGGTATATTTAAAGTTACATGACTGCAAGCATCCCCTGCAAAAACTGTTTTTATATGTTATAGGTAGATTAAAAATAAATAGCATGTTCAAAAAGATTAATAATTCCATTTATTATCAGGTTAAATGCCTCTTAGAAAGCAGTCCTTTAAAACAGGAAAGTCTTTTTTTAGCATATTGTCATCTTTTTCTAGCTGTCAAGAATATTTCATTTAAATAATAACATTGTCAGCAGACTTGACATCAAGCTTCTTTATGTCTTTATATTTGTTGCAAGCCCTTAAATAGTAATATGATTTGTGTATTTTATATCATGTATCTTTATTTTTTAATATTTAAATAAAGAGTGTTTGGCATTTTTTTATTTGAATACATTGTGCATGAACATAAGCCAAACCATTTAACCTGATAATTAATGAAGTTCTGAATCCTTTCTAACATGGTTTTTATTTTTCATTTTAGTTGGTCTCATGCCCAGTTAAATTGATTTTACCAGTTTTTTTTTAGTATATTATAGATACTGTGATCATTTTAGAGACTTGATCAGTTGGCTTCAACTGACAGACTCCTGATTGGTTAGGCTTATAATAATTTAACATACACTCACTTGAAGCACCTCTTTAAGTGATTGTGAGCCAGTAACCCTTATAGATACTTTAGACTAAATTCCCCCATCTACTGATTTTTAAATGCTTTTATTGTGTTTCTGTACATGTAAAACAGGTATAAGCTAATTTCCATTTAGCAGTTCTTCACATACCACATGAACATACAGGAAGCATCCCTCACTTCTCAGCAAATATTGCTACCTCATTCAACACACACTTCACACAAACCATACTATCACTAGCTAAATAACACAACCCCTCCCCTCCAACCCACACCTTCAACTAGTAATCTCCCCACTGCCTTCTCTTTTTTTTCCTGTACCTACCTCCAACATAAAAACTCTTAACTAAACTTAAGCCCACCAAATTAGCAGCAGACAACCTCCCAAGTGAATACCTACAAATCACAGCTGATGCTCTGGCCTACCCAGTATGCATCTTGATTAACCGATCTCTGTCAGAAAGTTACGTTCCCACACTGTGGAAAGTATCACATATAATCCCCCCCCCACACAGACGGACCATCCACAGAACTAACCAATTATCACCCCATAGCTATTCTCTCTCCACTCTCCAAAATACTAGAGAGATGCATACACTCTCAGGTCTCAGACTACCTCCTTACTAACAACCTCCTTTCCAATACTCAGCATGGTTTCCGACCAAACCATAGCACCACCACTGCCTTACTCTCCTTTACTAACACTATCCTTCAGCATAAAAACAATGGCTATCTCTCCTCCTCTACTTTCCTAGACCTATCTAAAGCATTTGACATGGTCCCACACAAACAACTTATCTCTGTCCTCAATAATCTATCCTTTTCACAATCAGTCACCAATTGGTTTCAGAGTTACCTGTCTGACCGCCAACAATCCGTTGTATGGCAGAATTACATATCTCCCCAACTACCTGTCTCCATAGGGGTTCCCCAAGGATCCATCCTTGGACCCCTACTCTTCTCTGTTTTCACCAATAATCTAGCCTCTGCCACCAAACATGGCACACTCATACAAAACGCAGATGACTCAACCATCATCTGCTCAGCCCAATCCCTACCCAAACTGCAAAAAGTCACACAGTAAGCTTTTTCCTCTGTTGAAACTTGGTTATCCGATGCCCAATTAATACTCAACCCAAACAAAACTAAACTACTCATCTTCCAACCCAGCAAACATACTCAAAACAACTCTCACTTTAACATCACAGCAAAAGACAACACCACTATATACTCAACTGAACACATCAAATTGCTAGGAGTGGAAATAGACAATAAACTAAAATTAGACATTCACATATCCATGAC
>NC_056745.1:813429838-813502338 GCF_019279795.1 Protopterus annectens
TTGCATAAAATGATATGTTTCCTTTAACATTAACTGTTAAGGTTGTCATCCATGAATATGTTGTCCTGCAGATTTTGATCTAAATTTCACAACCTCAATTTGAATATTGTATTTGTGCAAAAGCCTTTTAAACAGAACTAGTCTGGTGAGTCATCACTAAAAAATGAACACCTGAGATGTCTAGTTATTATCTGGTTAAAAACAACATGACTATGCACCATTTGCTTTCTAGTACTGGCATTACTTTGTCAGGCAGTTCGACTAGCAAAGATGTTGCATATACAACTTTTTCCTTATTTATTCATGGACATTTGTGTTATGATCTGAATTTTTATTCATTCATTCATTCATTTTATTCCTGTAAGAAACTAGGTATGTGGCACCCAAATGACCATCTAATTTATTATTATTATTATTGGGTTACCAAACAGGAAGCAACATGATGTGACTATAGCCAGATCGCCTTACACAGGTTAAATGAAACCGTATATGAAAAAAAAACATGTAGACAAAATTAAATTGATAGGTTACATAGCATTATAGTAATAAGAGTTACAGAATTACATAAAAGATAGAGACTCACTTGAAGCCTGCAAAAAATGGAGAAGAAGCAAGAAAGTCAATTGAAGGTTATACTGAATAAAGACATTTTCGAAAGAGAAAGTTTTGTCTGATTCATGTATTCAGTATTTTTCAGAAACTTTAGTATGCTTGTGGCAGTAGTTAAAGAAAGTAGGAAAAAATACAAAGGAACGATTGTACTGTAATTCAGGAAGCCCTATTTTACATTTCACTGTGAATAGGCTAAGAATTCTAAAGCCAAGCCAAACCGACCCCAGAATGTAATTAAACTGATAAGCTAATTTGTCAGATAAGTACATCTGTACTTATCTGATGACTTTCTTTATTATGACCTTTACTGAAGCCCATATACATTGGTAAAGAACCCTATTGTGACTTGAGATGTTTTACAACTCTGATTCCTCTCTTATGTTTAGATTTAAATTTCTAGTTGAAAGTTCAGCACATTTTTCAACCCCCTGATCCTGCAGCCCCAGTCTACTAAACACAGCCTGAATGTTTCTCTCTGGTATCACTTTTTTGAGTTGTTACAGCAGATATGAGAGGAGGGTTTGATTGGCTTGTATCCTTTCTTACTAAGGACTATTTTTGTTATTTTTTAAGAGTATTTAGTTTCTCAGTTTGGCTGTGTCTGTTTTAGTTGTAAACAAATAGATCTGAATAGTTCCATCTTTTTAACACAAAAGCAATTATTGTTTTTTGTTCTATGGATTTTAATAGCCACTTAAATTGGCTGATGTTCCCTGTTTGTTATATTTTATGCTTATCTTTTTGTGTTATACTAGATCCACACAGCAGGTAGAACAATAAGCCAGGAAACAAATGCAAGGATAAAGTGTCAGTTCGAATACAGTTAACTGAGATTTGGTAATATGACAGGATGTTGTTTTATTTAAGCACTCTGTTACGATAGCCGGTAAGAACTTTAATTAAGAAAACTCCATTTTATTTTTTTCTCTGTAGCTACTCTCTGAATGTGTATTTGTGCAATAGTTATCTCTTAATGAGTTTAATCAAACACGTCGATACCCAGTTTTTATTTTATATTGAAATGAGCTTCTCTCACAACATTCATGTCAAAGCAAAAATGAACTAGAGACCTTATTGCCTGAAGGTCTTTCTGGAAATACTTTGCTTATTATTAGCTAAAAGTTCATAAACATAAAACAAATGTAACACGCGTATAAAATAAAATATTATAGTTATACTAAGGAAGTAGAGTACAACAACTAGAGTGAAAGTACCACCAAAGGTATTCACAGAGCAAACAAACATAAAATTCTGTTCATAAACATGCTTAACAAATTTAGCTCCTTTACTGTTGATCAGTTTCCAGAATGTTCTGCCTCTTATGCTGTTATTGGTTATTTATGTTCCCTGTCTCTACAAATGACTGTCAGTGAATGGTTATGGCGTTCTCTTTCAAAATGTTTAGGAAATGATACTGGCACATTCTGCTATAAAATGTGCTTAGACTGAACTCCTTGTAGGACAATAAATGTTTACAGTTGCATCATGAATTTTGATGAGACCATTTTCACTTTTATGTCTTTTGTCATATTTAAAAGGCAGATAATTTCAGTTTTATGCAGAAATAGTGTTTATAGGTCTAATGTTATAACTACAAAGCATATATTTTGGATAGTTTCTCAACCAAAATAAGGGCTACACTTTTTTTTTCCTAAACTGAATATCTGGGAATGTTTTAGTTAATCGATTCCAAAAGGCTGACTATAGCATCAGATAGGCATATTTCTTTCTGTTATAATTTGAGGTTTTCTTCTAAAATTTGAAGATAAGGTAGTTAAATATGTAACTATACTTTGTAGATATCATTTAAGCTTTAAAAGAAAAATATAGATGTATGTTTAATATTGACATGCTATTTTGTGCTAGTCAAGCTGAGTTTTTTCTTCTTTCCTTCTGACAGAAAATATGTATTTTTGAAATAATAAATAAAATTTTACGTCTGATATATTTATGTCTGTTATAAACCAAATAGCACATAAAGCAGCATGCAGGTGGTCCCACCCAATATATTATTTAACTGAAACATTTTGAGATTTTGTAACAAACTTGTCAAGAAATTAAGTCAAGACACTCAGGTATACACTGTACTTAGTCTGAGATATCAGGTACAGAGACATATGCATGCTTTTATCTTTAAGTGATTTATTTTATATGTATTTATGACTGGGGAAAGAGAACTATTATATCTGGGGAGCAGTCAGCTATCAAATTTGTAATGTCAGAAAACAATACTTTTGTGGAGTAATACGTATGGATTTTTATGTAATGACAAATGAACACAGATGTTTCTCAAATACATACTGACATTTCTCATTCTGGGAAGTAAAGTAATAAATATCTATCCTTTACACAGAAATACATATTAAGTAAATTTGCAGATTGAAGCATTATAAAATGATTAAAAACAGTACTTTCAGTTATTGAAACCTTAGTGCAACACCGGAAAACCTGCTGAATTAAGGGTCAGTTACTATGTATATTATGCTTGAAGGTAGGTGTCTGCATTAATTCTGTACCCCTGAAATCAGTGAAATTTTTGACTGGCACAATGCTGTTGAATATGCTTTTGTTTTATAGTTTGCTGTGCTGTAACAGCCTGGAACAGGGTTTCACAGGAAAAACTCATTCAGACTTTGCCATAGATTGCTGTGAGGGAAAGTTAGTTTGTTTTTGTTTTCTTGTATTTTGCCTTGATTCACTGCCTTCTTCTATTCTATAGATTGTGTTATATTTTCTTTACAATGTATTTTACTTGTATTTTACTTTCAATTGCATATTTAAACTAGGAAAGCGACTGCAGCTGTGTCTCTTGTGAGTCACTCAGAAATTAAATTTCCCCCACCCTCCTACCTTGATACTGTTGTGCTTCTCTAGTTACCTGCCCCTTATACTAATTTGACCACATATTTCTTTCCATCTCCTCTTTCATTGACTATTGTGACTAAGCATAAAATTATCATTTTGTGAAATCAGTCTCCTTCAGCTACTTTAATGTATTGCAATCCTACTCTATCTATATAGCCAGAATACAAAGTGCCCACCCCAGGGGTGTAACCAGAAAATTTGATTGGTTTGTATCCTTTCTTTTGTACTCACAGACTCTTTACTACCTCCAATCCCACCTGGCATTTGAAACAATGTGCACATCTTTTAAAATGATGCCCTCCTCCAGAAGATATTAAATATATGCATCATTTTCAGTGATTCACTCTAAAACTATTAAATATATATTTTTATAGATTAGCAATCCTCTCCATAAGCAATTTATGTGGTGTTGCTAGAGTTATTACTTTAGACAACTGTAGACATAATATAGCATGAAAAAGCTACAATGCATCTGAGTAATATAAATAAAAATGCACTCTATAGAGTACAAAGAGTATACTGAGACTTCCGGCTGGATTCAAGATGGCTTGCATGGAGACTACGAGTAGAGTAAGACTCCATGCAGCCATCATGTCCGACGAGCGATCCACGAACAGCCTGTAGGGGCATGTAAGAGAGCTCCTAACACGTCTCCTACACGGAGAGGGCTGTGATATGCAAATTACCTCACTTGCAGCCGAAAGGCATGCAAATGAGGTAAATTTGCAATCCAGGAAGCCGAAACCTGTCTGAGTAGGAGACGTGTTAGCTGCAGAAATGTACTCAGTTGACAACTGAGTACCGTTCTGCAAATAGCACAATGGAGCCTTGTCAGCTCCAAATAAAGGTTGCATATGGTTGCGGAGGCATGCCAATGGCCAAATATACGGTCATTGGAAAGTTCCCTGATGCAAAATTAAAATAAAAATAATTTTGTTTTCACCGATTTCCGATGTTTAAGCGTAGCGCAGCGCCGCGCAAATGGGGTGCACTATAAAAATCATAAAATAAGGCAATAAAAGCCACAAACATGGAATTTATGAAAATTGTCAAATTTCAATGTAAGGGAATAGCAGGCTGAAGACAACATGGCCACCGAGTAGGGGTTGCTAAGGGGAGAAGCCCAGTCTAAGACATGTAACCAAGCATTAGTAGGCAATCCTATGTAAATGAGTGTTAGGATAGTGAATCGCACTTTTACATAGCAAATGAGCACAGTCAGTGGAGTATAGGAGTAGGATATGGGGAGGAACAGAGTAGGAGATAGGTGACATCACAAGGGGGGTATGTATGAAAGTAGTGCAGCTCATTGGAGGACAGTGGCATCTGTTAGGTGTCAGTTAGACATCATGGAAAGAGGTGTGTCAACAGGTAGGCCAGGGAAAGCCGAGAAATGGAAGGTGTATACTGTGGATAACACCAAAGTTTCTTGCTGAGCGGGTATGCGTGCGTGTGTGTGCCTGTAAACTTGAATAAGACAGAGTGCACGCGTGGAAGTGTGAGTGCACGCGTTTAAGCTGGAGTAAGCATGTATAAGGCTGTTGAAAGACCTGTAAACTTGTTTGCGCTGGTGTGCGCGCGTTTTAACCTGAATAAGCAAGTTTTAGTCCATCTAAGCATGTGTGCACACGTGTGAGCTGCTGTGAGCGTGTTTGCGCTTGTATGTGCGTAGCTCCCCCTGAGGAAACAGAAAGGAAAAAGGTAGCACAACAAATAGCAGGAAGCTACCAGGTGGTACTAGTAGAGCTAGCAGGTGAAAACAATCCAAATCAGGCAATAACACAGGCAG
This sequence comes from Protopterus annectens, assembly GCF_019279795.1. NCBI lineage: Eukaryota > Metazoa > Chordata > Ceratodontiformes > Protopteridae > Protopterus > Protopterus annectens. Next base: position 813,435,105 of record NC_056745.1, read on the forward strand.
AGCACTAGCCTAGCCCAGCCCAGCACTTAAAACTCTGCAAACAACAGTGCAGTTTGTTTCTCACAAGATACACTGAAACACTGGAGTATACTACTAGAAGTGAAAACTGAAAAAGCTTCATTCAGACAAAAAATGCTAGGGGCTGCCATTGCTGTTATAAGACGACATATGCAACATGCTGACAGTGGTGACAATGCAAATGCTGCTAGACAACCCACAGTGAGGAGATGGAGAAGAGGGTACAGGCCCAGGGTCACCTACCACGGGTTACATGAGCTGGAGATAGTGGAGCACTATAGAGTGGACAGAGACCTCCTGCAGCAAATTGTGGAGTTGTGCAGGCCCCGCCTCACACACAGAACCAACAGAGGGGAACCCATCCCAGTGGAAACCAAGGTATGTGTTGGCCTAAGAATACTAGCAACAGGTACCTTTCAGAGACCAACTGGTGATATGATGGGGATATCACAGGCATCAGCATCCAGGGTACTGCACTAGTTCCTGGATGCCATGTCAGCACATGTCGGTGATCATGTATATTTCCCCAATTCCTGTGAGGTATTGGCCAGCAATATGCATCTCTTCCAGCAAATAGCAGAATACCCTGAGGCAGTGGATGCAATAGACTGCACGCATATATGCATCAAAGCACCAGCCGGTGAGTAGGGTAGGGCCTACATTAACCGCAAGGGCTTCCCCTCCATCAACTGCCAGGTTGTGTGTGATGCCCAGGGCATAATAATGAATGTGTGTGCTGGCTGCCCTGGAAGCTACCATGATTCCCATATCTGTAATCAGACGCAGCTGTACCAGACATTTGCCAATGGGGACATCCCACATGGTCACTTAGTGGGGGATGCTGGCTATGCACTGGAGCCGTGGCTGATGACACCCATCAGAAATGCACACACACCTGAACAAGAACGCCATAATGAGGCACACGCACAAACACGAAATGTAATCGAGCGTGTGTTTGGGTTGCTCAAGTCACGGTTCCGGTGCCTGGACACATCTGGTGGAGCCTTGCAATACTCACCAACTACATGTACCCAAATTGTCATGGTATGTGCTATGCTACATAATATGATCCTGTGAAAACAGCTGCAACAGGACCAGCATAGGCCTGGGTCAAACAGCTCCCCACCAGTGCCAAGGCCATCACAGGCAGAGTGTGACTCGGAGGAGGAACAACCTGAGCCTGCCCCAGTAGGCAGACGGAGGCGTGCCCAGTATGCCTTGGCCTTGGCAAAGAGGAAACGCATAGCACATACACTGACTCAGTAGGAACCCTGGAAATGATACCTCTCTTTGACACGCACATATAGTAAAAGGGATGCCTAACTTGACACTACCTATTGCCAAACATGTATAGGGAGTGCAGTATGCGCATCCAACATAGGCAGCCCTGCAGCAGCACCTGAGGCATGATTGCCATGTGTTAAGCAATGTAAGGTAGTGCTAAACAGCATTTACCACCATGTTGTATATGCAAACTTGATGACCTTCAGTAGCATCCTACCCTCACCAAACATGAGGCCACAATATGAAGACAAGATGATCAATTACAACAATTGGCTTAAGTACTGGTGTCAGTGAAAGGGGATCAATGCCTGTCAGCCTGGGATGAGATGCTCGACAAGACATGATGCTTTGCTAGGGATGGATTTCACCTATCACCTGTGGCCTATTGGATATTGCCAAAGGCTCTTGTCACCCCCATAGTGCCTTTTCTACATAAGGCTCAAAACACAAACCCACCGCCATAGGTATCACAAGGGATAAGAAAGTATAAGTAATGCTACTCAATGCCAGAAGTCTAAACTGCAAGATGCATGCACTCCAAACACTCCTCAGCATGGAGAATGTTGATATCTGTGCAGTAACAGAAACCTGGTTCAAGGCTCCCAAGAGCACCCTAGCATTCACAGGTACACCTCATACCATGCTTTACAGCTGCAAAACATGGAACAAACTACAAAAGGAGGGTGAGTATCAATATTTGTCAAAGATACCCACACCCCCAGGTTGGTGGCACAGCACAAAGCATCAGAGACTACCTATGTGTAACCAACAGTGGGTAAAACTGCCTTCCAGTTCATAGCCTGCTACAGACCACCCTCCTAAACCCAGGAACCACACTTGGCCAACTGGAGAACACATGAAAATATGAAGATCTCCCCAAACACCATTATATTCGGTGGCTTCAACTACCTAAACATACACTGGGAGCATTACCCGAGCTCTAACACCCTAGGCCAAAGGTTCCGAGAATTTATAAACCAAAATGCTATGGAACAGCTTGCTACCACTCCCACAAGAGGGGAAAACGTACTGGACCTGATCATCACCAACATGGGGACTCTATGCCCAAGACCAGAAGTGTATCCCTCACTGGTACAATCACACCAGATAGTAATCTCACTGAATATTCACATCCCCACCCCAGACCATGGCCAGAAAACCACAGTGAAAAATGTTCACTAAAGCATATGTCACACACCTCAAAACTGAGGTGGAATCCTTCACAGCCCCTGTGTCTGTGGAAAATATGGCCCAGACCTCATAACCCTTTATAAACGCATTCTATGAACACTGTCAGGAATGCATGGATCATGCAATCCCAAATAAAACCAAGACCCAATCCTCCAAAGGCAGGCATCCTGTTTGGTGGACCCCAGCCATAAGCAAACCATACAATACAAGGAGGAAGCTATTATATGATAGATCCAAATCACAAAAAGGGAAGCCATCTTTGACCAGTATTATTGAAAAACAACGTCCACACATAAAATTGTCTAAGGCCATCTGTGAGAGAAAAATCATACAGTACACCAAGGATAATCACAAGGCATTCTTTACTTATTGTAGAAACTGTGTGGGAATCCCCAGGTATGTTCAGAATTAGTCCAAAATGACAAATAATACAACAAACCCACAGACATTGCTAACATCCAAGCTGACAGGTTCAGTGCAAACTCCCCCCCCTCCCCACCAAAAGGGCAAATATCTATCCCAGCAGAGTGCTGGCCCCCTGATATCACAGATGCTCAGGTAACAGCCAGCCTCTCCAAAGCAAAACACATAGCATCAATGGGACCAGACGGTGTCCTGGGCTGTGTCCAACATGAACCCCAAGAAGAATTGAACACACACATAAAACTACTGTTCAATGTCAGTCTTAACACATGATATGTACCCAAAAAGCAGTGTACAGCAACAGTGGACCCTCTCCACAAAGGTGGTGCCTCAACGGATACTGCAAACAATCGCCCCAGAAGCCTGACTAGGTTGGTCTGCAAAGCTATGGAAAGGATCATCATGGACCTCAGAAATAAACATAATGGGGACACACAGACACTGGATCCTACCATTTTGGCTTTGTTAAGGGCAGATCCTGCCTCTTAAACCCGGTTGAGTCATTTGAAACAGTCACCAAGGGCATTGACGAGGGGATGGTGGTCCACACAGCCTACCTGGACCTTGCAAAAGCCTTCCATACAGTACCCCATGGTCATCATAGATAAGATCACCAGCTTCAATAGAAATCCCTATGTCACTAGATGGGTTGCAAACTGGCTCAAGGACAGAACACACATGGTCTGAAATGCTGGAGCCATGTCAGACCAGAAACCAGCTACAAGTGGCATCCCACAAGGCTCAGTTCTGGGACCTCCCTTGTTAGGTATATATTTCTCAGAGGTACAGGCCAACACAGAAGGACTGTTGGTGAACAAGTTTGTAGATGACTGCAAACTGGGCACCATAATTGACCCTCCAGCTGACAAAAGCATCCTACAAAAGGGCCTCATAGAAACAGACAACTGGTGCCAGAGCCATGTCCTCTGGCTAAACATAAAACAGTGTATAGTCCTCCCCTTTGTCAAAAACTAAGTGCCCACAAATTACTACATATGTGGTAACCCATTTAAGTATGGAAGAAGTGATAAGGGACCTGGGGACCCAAGACGATAGCAATCTCACATTCGACAACCATGTGGCCGAAGTGTTCAGAGAAACATTTCATATAGCCCACCTAATCATGAAGGTAATCACATCTACATCAGTGGAGGTCATTGTGCCTCTTAACTCATCCCTCATCAGGCCCATAATTGAGTACAATGCCCCTTGTGGGATGTACCTTTTCAGACACCTGCAGCAGCTGGAAAGACCACAAAAGTACCTCACCAGGAGGATCAAAGGGCTCAAACACATGCCAGTCACTGCCCGGTTAAAGAAACTGCAGCTCCACTCAGTGGCATACTGCCTGCCCAGAGGCGATCTGTGCCAGATGTATAAAGCCATATCCAACCTCGAATCAATGGACATGCCACACCTTGGAAAATCAGAATTCCATCAAGCTATGCGCTCAAGAGACATGAACCTCAGGACTGAAATAAATAGGACATGCTGGAGTGACAGATCCATAACCCAGAGGGTCTCCCCACTCTTGAGTAAACTCCCACTCCAGGTTAGCTAGAGTCCCTCATTGACTATCTTCAAGAGGAATCCTGATGAGTGGATGGGAGATTGTAGGTTTACCCTGGGTATCAATTCTATGTCACTGTTAGCCAAAGGCACAGTATACTAACCATAAAAAATGTAATGGCAAACTCCACTTACAATGTGGTTGAAAGCCAAACACACTCTGGCTAGGATTATAAATGCCCTAGGGCAGATAGCCTAGCATGAACCTATGAACAGAATCACACACACCAAGTAGTACAACTGTGGTCACTGTGGAGTAATGTTTGCCAATGTCCACCCAAGTTGGTGAATACACAGCAATGTCGGACAAGCCTGGTTTAAGTAGACCATAGCTGAACAAAATGCAACATGCTCATAGTTGCCCAACTGGCCCTTAACTAGTCTGCTCAGTATGAGCATTTACAGCAGTGATGGGACTCAAACCCATGATACTGTGCACTATAGTGAAAGTACTGAACCACTACACCATTGCAGTATTCAGCCAGTATAAGAGAATGTTGCCAAGTCTTTGCAAACTATCCCATGGAAACCCTGCAACCAAAGCATAATCCCTGTTGAGTTATGACACAAAGGAGTCTGGCAGTAAGAACACAACATGACTTCCAACACACACAGTATTAATGTCAATATTGGTCATGTTCACACACAACCACAAATGTAGTGGACTTCAGATCACAACATATGGAGAGGTCACACTTGGCATGCTCACACACTTGGATAAATGAGATACATGTCAGGCAACAAACCATGGAAAGCCAGAACTGGGCATGCTCACACACTTAGGCCATGTCTGAGTATAGCAGTCAGTCACACATATCTGGCAGTTGTATGTGTTAAGCCAGGAACCTCCCACGATCCAGCAATCCACCCTGTGCACACAGTTAAATGACAACAGGCACATATATTAATATATCGGAACCCTGTCATGATCAAACATGTTACGCAGATACACACGTTGTTCACAAAAACTGTGAAAGCTACGGCAATAAAGACCTGCAAACAGTGGCAGCAACAAATATTGTGCATCCCAAACATAAACATAGGTGCAGAGGTGAATACTAGGCTGTCTGCCGTGGGGAATTTATAAGCCTAGGCAGAGTGTATATGGCGTCTGCCTCCTCAGTAGAGTAGCCTACTGTGCCTCTGTAAAGTAGGTCACAGAAGGCACCCTTTAAGGCTACTTTGCTGTGCCTCTGTCAAGCAGGGACACAGTGGAGATCCCAGGGGTGAATTTGCAATTTCCCATCCATGCGGCTGTATTTTGCTGGAAGAGGGTTGGTGAGGGGCTATGTCTAACTTTAATTGGGATTCAATTCCAGAGTGAGGGGAGCCTGTGAGTAATGAATCTGTCCCTGCAGCATGTCCTATTTATGTTTGTGCTGAGGTTTATGTCCCTGGAGTGTGTAGCTGTAAGGGTCTTGGATGTTATGAGGTGGAGCATGTCCATTACTTCTGGGTTTGAAATGGCTGTGTCGTCAGGCATAGATTACCTCTGAGTAGGCGTTAAGCAACTGAGTAGAGCTGGAGATCCTTTAGCTGAGCTGCATAGGACATCTGTGTGTAGCCCATGATTCTCTTGGGGAGGTACTGTTGTGTTCACTGTAGTTGTCACAGGTGTTGGGTAAGGTACACCCCAAAAGGGGCATTGTAGTCAAACATGGTCCTGATGAGTGAGTAGTAGCGGGCCACAATGACCTCACATGATCTACATGCAAACATCCATGTGAGAAGGAGGGCTATACAAAGTTCTTAGCAATGACTCTCTGTCAATGTGATTAGCAAAGGAGAGGTTATGATCTATCTGGGTCTGTGGGATATTGCTCTGTTATGTAGTAGCTTCCTCCTTCTGTTGTACAGCTTCAGACAGGTCTCCTGTTTTGGAGGAGTCATGGTTTTATGTGGGATAGCATGATCAATGCATACCTGCAGCTGCTCATACAATGCGTTTGTAAAGAATTCTGCAGATTGGTCTGTATTAACCTCCAGCACTGGGCCTCTGAAGTATTCCACCCCAGTCTTCACAAGTGCAAAGTCTGCTTTTGAGAAATTCTTTACAGTGATTTCCTTGGCTGGGTGTGGGGATGGGATATGGATGTCCAGGGAAAGTTGATCATGGTCTGATCTTAACAATGACAGTTCTACCTCTGGTGTGGAACATAGAGTCCCCATGTTGGTGATGATCAGGTTCAATATGTATTCCCCCTAGTGGGTGTGGTGACTGGCTGTGCCATAGCACATGGATTCACAAATTGTAGTGGCTGTAGGGTAATGTTGAGGGCTTGAGTAGTATCCCCAGTCAATATTTGTGTACCTGAAGTCAACCACTATAATGGTGTGTGTGAAGACCTTCATATCCGACACTGTTCCCAGGAAAGCCAAGTGTGGTTACTGGGTATGGGTGGGTGGTCTGAACTACACACCAAACCAAAAGGCAGTTTTGCACAATGGTAGGTGTATATGTATGGCCTGTCATGCTTAGTGCAGTGGGACCAACCCAGAGGTTTGTGTTTCTGTGATGTATATGGATACACCCCCTACTTGTGTTCTGTGTCACAAGTCCTGTGGTCACAAAGCATGGTATAGAACATAACCTGGCAGTGCCAGTGTGCATATGTGACCCTGAACTAGGTTTCTGTGATTGCACAGATATTGTTATCCCCCATACTGAGGGATAGTTACAGATGTACATTCTTCTTTGGAAACACTGATGATGTCAGCACCCAATAAATACAGCAGGAGAAGGGAAATCATCCAGTAATGTGAATAGCGTGCTGCACTAATGCGTCTGTCTCAAGTATCATAACATAGTTAGGTAGGGATTTGAATCCTGCAAATGCTGTGTGTGTGGGTATGTGTATGTCTGCAATTCTTTGTGAAAGGAATGGCCATTTTGAAGACTGGGATAACACACTAAAAGATGTACATTCTTCTTTGGAAACACTGATGATGTCAGCACCCTATAAATACAGCAGGAGAAGGAAAACCATCCAGTAATGCGAATAGTGCACTGCACTAATGTGTCAGTCTCAAGTATCATAACATAGTTAGGTAGGGGTTTGAATCCTACAAATGCTGTGTGGGGGGCAGGGGTGTGTATATGTCTGCAATTCTTTGTGAAAGGAATGGCCATTTTGAAGACTGGGATAACACACTAAAAGATGTACATTCTTCTTTAGAAACACTGATGATGTCAGCACTCTATAAATGCAGCAGAAGGGAAATCATCCAGTAATGCAAACAGGGTGCTGTGCTAATGCATCTCTCTCAAGTGCCATAAACTAGTTAGGTAGGGGTTGGAATCCTACAAATGCCATGTGTGCATTTGTCACACAGTTTGTGAATGTGTTTTGCTTTCATTATTGTATGACATATTATTATAACAGTAATTGCCATGCACACATCAGGTATGTGTTTGCCACATACAGATATGTACCTGTGACCTATAATAGTTCCTATGTGTGAAGCCTGCCCCATATGAGTACAGTTGTTACCTTTGCCGCCATGTGCTGCAGCTTACCAGACCTTAGACCATACATGTATGTTGGTGACAATGCAAGCTACTGCAGTGATCTGTGTCCTATGCCAACTATGTGACACACACCCATGAAAGCTTTGATAGATTAATGTGGGTGATGGTTCATGTCTGTAGTATATGTCAGACATGTTAAAACACAGCAAAGTCTGTGAGTGATGGCCATCCAGTGTAGGTGTATGGCAACTGTTGCCGATATGCATACAGACACCTTCTTGCTTAGGTGTTACACAGAGGGACTGCAGAATACCTTTAGAAATGTGAATATCACAGGATAGACAAGATAACACCTGTCCACATGTACACACCATTACCCATTCGACATGATGGGTGCTACCACCTACATGGTACTGTTGGAATACTATGTTAACTACATGCCGATGACAATGCCACAGTAGCATTACAGCAATATACCATGGCTTGGACAACAGGTATCTGTCCGTATGATACCCTTGTGGTGGTTAGGTGTGTCATGTGTATAATGCATTGTAGGCCACTGTATGTATTTGCAGTCATGGATGGACATATCCATAGTGTGTTGGCATGTACATGAGGCTGCTATATGCCAAAGGGTATTGTTCCCAGGGATATATGGAGCTCAGTAACAATGGCTACTGGTATAGTGTAGTACTGCAGGGATATCACTGACACCAGGTTCCTATGTCTGTGTATCAGTTGAGGAGACATCATGTAATGACCACTGAATGTCAGGCTATGTAAGCTGTGTATAGTACCAGAATGCAGACCATTGACATGTGGAAACCGTATCACCCACAGCATACTGTCAAACCATGTCTCATGTTCCATGCTGACCATGTTCACAAATGTACACCTGCAAATCGGTGATGCAAACATCACTCATGTACTGCCCACACCCCAACACATGCAGGCACAGGTACACACAACAGCCATGTGGTACATGTGCAGACAGTACACTTTGGGAATTAACACTGGTGTATACAAAACTGCAATGACAAACATAGTTAATGCATCATGCATGCTCAAATCTACCCACAACAATATCATTACACTGTACTGTTAACAACATGATAATATTACTACAGTGCTATGTAGTCACCCTGTGCATCAGTACCATGCTATCCTGTTCCAGCATCAATGCTACAGATGGCAGGAGGTGGCAAAGTTTCATCATATGCACAGGGTGTGTACTTGGTTTGCCAGAGTCTGCCATTGACACATCCAATCGACATGTATGTGTGTGTGTGTTAGTGAGGGACAACAGTACAAGATGGGGCAACGTTGCTGCGATGTGTGTGTGTATGTGTTAGCCCTAGGTGTTAGCATTATGTGTGTGTGTATACATACACAGTTCCACCATGTGGCTGCCATATATGGGTGTTTGTGGACAGCCACAGACTGTACCTGCCAGGTCATACAGGTCACTGTCTCTGGCCACGTCACAGTACCTGTGACTGGCAGGGGTGCTACGGACAGTATCAGGTACTAAGCCAGACTAGGTACTGTCATCAGAAGCAGTGGGTTATTGACTGGACACATGTCCCTGCTGGGACTGTCCAGAGCCACATGCACGTGGTCTTCTAGGACGGTCTAATGACAGCACAGACCCAGCATTGCTGGGGCTGGTACTGGCATTATGTGAGCAGCTGTGGGTTTGTTGTCATCTGCGACGACTGGCAGCTGATAATGTTGCTGGCAGACATCCACGTTGACGCCTCAACTGTCCTGCACTGTCCTGGATCCTGGACATGTAGTTGTGGAACAGATCTAATGTGTCCCCCCAATGTCTATCAATTACCTCGCTGATGTTACGGATGGCAGATGCAACGTCATGCATAGTGTCATTCATAGCGGTGCAATGTGCTCTAAGCTCCCTCAGACCCTGTCTGGTGTACCGTTCCATACGTGCCTGTGCCTGCATTACAGCCCGGATCATAGCTGAGGTTGAGAGACCTCTGTGGGCACGTCTGACAGGGGCAGTATGACCACAGATGCCCCCACGAGAACCCCTGGACATCTGCCTGTGTGGTACCATGTCAGGAATCTGGCCATGGCTGCTGTGAGAGGATGTATGTGCCAATGATACCACACTACCCTGGTCAATGCCCACTGTATGCTATCCCTTAGCTAAGGACATTGGTGACAATGGATGTATCGGCAGGATAACTGTGCATATTGATGGGGTTGACTGCTGTGTACTGTCAATTGGATGACCAACGACAGACCCTGTCACACCTCCCTGTGCCATTACACATGTATCATCATTAGCACTATCCCCAGTAGTGGCTTCAGGTTCTCTGCTGCACTCCACCACAGCAACATCAGAACCTGTGAGAGGAAGAGAGGAAACACAGTTTACAAATGTGTACATGATATTAGCACACAGGCACACATGTACACATGCACACAGGCGCACATGCACACATGCACACAGGCGCACATGCACACAGGTGCACATGCACTCATGCACACATGCACACATGCACACAGGCGCACATGCACACATGCACACAGGTGCACATGCACACATGCCCACATGCACACAGGCGCACATGCACACAGGCGCACATGCACACATGCACACAGGCGCACATGCACACATGCACACAGGTGCACATGCACACAGGCACACATGCACACATGCACACATGCACACAGGCACACATGCACACATACACACAGGTACACATGCACACAGGTGCACATGCGCACATGCACACATGCACACAGGCACACATGCACACATGCACACAGGCGCACATGCACACATGCACACAGGTGCACATGCGCACATGCACACATGCACACAGGCACACAAGCACACAGGCACACTCCTCAATACAGCAGATACAAACACAGACACACCTGCAATCCAACACATACACAATACTGTTTTAGAGTGGGTGACCATTTCACAATGAAAAACATCACTGCACACGTGTCAGCATGCAGCTTATGTGTTGCACAGGAACATGCAGTGCAAGTGTAGGCAGCCCTTGTTAATAACAGTATACATGTACTTGATGCTTGTGTGTAGTTGTTCAGTGATTGTCTCCACTCTGGGACACAATGTGTACAAGGACATAACAATGTTGTGCAAGTGTTACAAGCTGTGGGTGCATAGATTTGCGCACACACACACACACACACACACACACACACACACACACACACACACACACACACAAAACACATGACGATGCTACACAATAACAGCTATGTGTACTTTTGTGGTCAGTGGAACTGGATGTGGTGTAGTAACGTGAGCCATGATCAACATGCTTCTTGTGGTCAGTCAATAATAATAATGTGTGCAAGACAGGCAGTTAGCATGCTGTACCTGAAGTGCAGTAACATGACTACATCCACAATTACACAGCCATTTGTTACATGGGTGTGTAAGGTGGCCAATAGTGAGCATTGCCTAACATGAATGTATTATTTGTTCCAGACTGTTGCACAAAGACATGATAGGCCTCTACCTCTCAGGTATATTATGTGTGCTGCATAGATAAGTGGGATGCTGAAGGCTGGCCATACAGCAGATGTCATAATTGGACATGTGTAGCAGGCTAAGGTGTAGTGTGTATGCCAAACATGTGTGTGTTGTGTACATGTGTATCTGGTGTGCCTATGCAATGTCCAGTACTGTGTTGCCACACATGTGTGTCATGCTCTGTGTATTGCATGTGAGTGAGGCAGCTACTGAGAATAATGGGATATGCATAGTCTCACAGCAAACATGCACAGCATGCATTATGTGTAGGTGTGTTACATGTGCACACGCTACACCTCCATATGACATGCACATGTCATTAGCAATAGTATTGTTATTACACACTCACCAGCATGGATTGGCTGCCTTGCTGTCACTCCAGAGGGACCTGCAAACATATGAGAGTGATTGCCAGTGGCCACAACTGTGCCTTTGATACTGTGAGTATGATAAAGTACAGTAGTACAACAGGTGGCTTTCACAGGTTTACAGATTATGCTCAGAATATCAGTCTTGTAGAAGAATGGGCAGGTTAACAGCTACACAAACAGTACACATCTCACACACACATAGACTACCAGCACAGAGAACAGTCAACTACAGATATGGGATGTGACCTGCACACTCCATTTCAACATGCTGGGTGGCTCCGGCCTCCATGATGACACATGTTTGTGGATGTTCTTGTTGTTGGCCTGAAGCCACAAAACTTAGGAGGTGCTCCTCTACACTGGTGAGGGGGGGGGGTTGGATAGGTACCCCACCACCTGTGGCAAGCTGTTGTCTGTGGATATCAGATGCACGCTGCTGGACATGTCTAATTAAATCACTGCAGTGATGGCGTACCTGCTCATATGTCTGGTTATGCATGCCTATGTCATTTACCCAACGGACAAGTTCTTGCCACAGTGCAGCCCTCTCATGCTGGTTCTGGCTGGTCCTGGAAAACAGCACAGAGTAATTATGCACCAGGCTCTAGTAGATCTCCTGATCCTCTGCTGCTGTATACGGTGGGTTTCTCTGATGTACCATCACCCTGGAAGGAAGAAAAAAAAAATATGTGAGCAAGTCATGTGGCACACTTAATATTCAAATGTACTGCTATCACTTCACTGCCATATATAGCATCTGTCTGTCTATCAGGGGATACACATGTTCGATACCACATATCAGTGTTCAGCCCACAACTGTCTGACAGTGCCTGCCACACTCCATACAACAAACTAGTATACAACAGCACTCGGCACACTGTTTGGGATACAATGCACAACCTCACATTGGGGTATGTATCAAGCTAATGGATGAAGAATATTGTCTTCCCATGCAATGAATGCAATACACATGTACAGTTTCAATGGTAATCCACCCTAGTCTTTGATGCCATACCCCTACCTGACATACGTGCACAGTTGTTACTAAAGCCAGCATACTGCTGTCACAGAGTATACATGCTGCCAGGTACACACACATACCCTGTAACACACATGTGATTGCAGCCATGGTACAGGCATCATTACACACACATTACACATACATACAACACACAAATGTATGACCCAGATGAGCATTAACTGTGTACCTTATAGTACTGTGTGCCCCTACTTATAGATACCTATGCATGAGGTATGTAATCTGTGCAGACTACAGGTAACACACCAAACAGTGTTACCACAGAATGTGAACATACACCATACTGTAGTGTTTAGGCCTACAACATCAGGTAGTACAACAGTTCATATGTGAGCTGGATTCAACAGCAGTATCACTTACTAAACATTCATGTATTGCTTCTGCCTATGATGGGACACCGCAGTCATACACAGGGAACTATGGCACAACATATGCCAGTCTACTATGTTTGCATCCCAATAACTGACACATCTTTCTCTGGCCTCACACCAAGGACACCAACTACCATGACAGACACAAACTCACACTAAGCTATCACACCTTTACAGACCTTGCACACAGTCAGTGTCACATTCATTCAATGTCACATAGCTGGTATTGCACTGAGTACATGTGTGTATGCATTGTGTCATAGGTAGGTACTATGCTATTGGCCCTGGGCCTAAGGCAGCCTAGCCATATGCTACCCTGCCCTTTGGTACACATGTACTGTGATTTTACTTGCTCCTGTGAAATGGTTACACACAGGTGACTCACAGGGCATATTACCTATCTCCATGACATTCATCAGGGGTATGTATGACATCTACTAATGAGGAGCCTTGTTTGTTAATGCTGGGTGGTTTAGTCCAGGGTATGGCATATGTGTGTACAGAAACCTGTACCTCCAGCATGTAAGTCAGTGTACCCCTGTACACCTCACAATGTATGGGTGCGACATAACTCTGTATGTCCAGCACTGGTAACCTCTGTGTAGGCAGTATGCAAGGCACTCTAGCTGTGGTTTTGTGAGTCAGTCTGCATAGGGAATGTGTTTGTTAATGCTGGGTGGTTTAGTCCAGGGTATGGCATATTTGTGTACAGAAACCTGTACCTCCAGCATGTGCTGTTTAGTGCGGTGACAGGGATTAGGGCCCTAGGTCATGTAGGCTGGACAGATTGTGAGGTGTTGCCATGGTGGTTGGCCAACTGGTATGGGTGTGACATAACTCTGTATGTCCAGCTCTGGTAACCTCTGTGTAGGCAGTATGCAAGGCACTCTAGCTGTGGTTTTGTGAGTCAGTCTGCATAGGGAATGTGTTTGTGGCCATTATCAGTCTTTGTTAGGTATGCCTGTGGCCTTTCCATTTGCTGTAGTTCTAATGGGAGGTACATACTGCATAGGACATTGTGAGGTGTACAGGGGTACACTGACTTACATTTCCCTAGCTGACACACCTTTTGTGATGACACGTACCATGTACAGGGATTACAAAACTAGTGTGCCACTGTGGCTATTGTACACCTGTGTCCCATGTTCCCTTCTGACACCTCCAGTGGTAGGCAGGCAGCCACCTATGTGGTAGTTAGTGGGTAACATGTTTTGGAATGGGGTATGGTACTGCAGTATCAACACTGGTGTTCTGTCCATGCCTTGGTCACCAGGCACCTGTTGCAGTACATCTGCCCCCATGTCCCCCTCTCTCACTCTCTCTTTATATATATCTATATATATTTATATATATATATATCAATATATACATATCCATATATATATATATATATATATATATATATATATATATATATATATATATATATATATATATATATATATATATATGTGTGTAAATATATACACATATCTACATATATGTATATATATCTATATACACACCGCTATATATATAATATATATATATATATATATATATATATATATATATATCTATATATATATATATATACACACACATATCTATAGACATTCATATCTATCTGTATACATGTATGTATCTAAATTTATATCTATATATGTATTTGTCTATTATATCTATATGTATATACATATTCTCTATGTATCTATCCATATATCTCTATATATCTATACAGACCTCTTTGTCTATGTACACACATATATATATATATATATATATATATACATATATATCAATAGAGCAACTAGAATCTGTTCAGATGAGGCTGAGTTACTATGTGAAGTTGCACAGTTAGAACAGTTATTTAGGGAAAGAGGCTACAATAATAACCTCATTAGAGATTGTAAACAGCGCGTGTTAGGTGGCTCACCATCAGACACTCACACCATTACCCATGGTATTCACCCACCTTTTCACACAAACAATACTAAAAAGTATAGATACATAGAGAATGTGTCATTTCTACTGAAATATACGAATGATGTGTCCAATTTCAAAAATATAATAAGGAAGAATTGGAACGTATTAGTTATGGATCCACATACCAAAAATATAGTTGGAGAACATCCCAGATTTAGCTACAGAAACTGCAGTAATCTCAAACAAATTTTGTGTATTGATAAACATGACGTGTCCAACAATGTGGCCATATCATCTATAAGTGGAACTTATCCATGTGGCCATTGCCACATGTGTCCACATATTTCGAAGAAACAAATTTTTGAACACCCCCAAGGTTTATATACTTTTAAACCGAATAGTCACTATAATTGTGACAGTACTAATCTTGTGTATCTTGCTACATGTGAGCGTTGTCCTGCATTCTACGTAGGTCTCACAAAGAGGAGACTAAGAGATAGAGTATACAATCATCTCTATGACATTAGAAAGAGAAATGAACAGAATGCATTAGCAAAACACATCAATGAGTTCAGTTCACACTCCTTTACTTTTAAAGTTTTACAAACGATTATTGACAATGCTAGGGGAGGAGACAACACTAATCATTTAGCTTGTGTTGAACTCAGATGGATATTTTTGCTAAAAGCACGAAAATACGTGAGCAAGTCATGTGGCACACTTAATATTCAAATGTACTGCTATCACTTCACTGCCATATATAGCATCTGTCTGTCTATCAGGGGATACACATGTTCGATACCACATATCAGTGCTCAGCCCACAACTGTCTGACAGTGCCTGCCACACTCCATACAACAAACTAGTATACAACAGCTCTCGGCACACTGTTTGGGATACAATGCACAACCTCACACTGGGGTATGTATCAAGCTAATGGATGAAGAATATTGTCTTCCCATGCAATGAATGCAATACACATGTACAGTTTCAATGGTAATCCACCCTAGTCTTTGATGCCATACCCCTACCTGACATACGTGCACAGTTGTTACTAAAGCCAGCATACTGCTGTCACAGAGTATACATGCTGCCAGGTACACACACATACCCTGTAACACACATGTGATTGCAGCCATGGTACAGGCATCATTACACACACATTACACATACATACAACACACAAATGTATGACGACCCAGATGAGCATTAACTGTGTACCTTATAGTACTGTGTGCCCCTACTTATAGATACCTATGCATGAGGTATGTAATCTGTGCAGACTACAGGTAACACACCAAACAGTGTTACCACAGAATGTGAACATACACCATACTGTAGTGTTTAGGCCTACAACATCAGGTAGTACAACAGTTCATATGTGAGCTGGATTCAACAGCAGTACCACTTACTAAACATTCATGTATTGCTTCTGCCTATGATGGGACACCGCAGTCATACACAGGGAACTATGGCACAACATATGCCAGTCTACTATGTTTGCATCCCAATAACTGACACATCTGTCTCTGGCCTCACACCAAGGACACCAACTACCATGACAGACACAAACTCACACTAAGCTATCACACCTTTACAGACCTTGCACACAGTCAGTGTCACATTCATTCAATGTCACATAGCTGGTATTACACTGAGTACATGTGTGTGTGCATTGTGTCATAGGTAGGTACTATGCTATTGGCCCTGGGCCTAGGGCAGCCTAGCCATATGCTACCCTGCCCTTTGGTACACATGTACTGTGATTTTACTTGCTCCTGTGAAATGGTTACACACAGGTGACTCACAGGGCATATTACCTATCTCCATGACATTCATCAGGGGTATGTATGACATCTACTAATGAGGAGCCTTGTTTGTTAATGCTGGGTGGTTTAGTCCAGGGTATGGCATATTTGTGTACAGAAACCTGTACCTCCAGCATGTAAGCCAGTGTACCCCTGTACACCTCACAATGTATGGGTGCGACATAACTCTGTATGTCCAGCACTGGTAACCTCTGTGTAGGCAGTATGCAAGGCACTCTAGCTGTGGTTTTGTGAGTCAGTCTGCATAGGGAATGTGTTTGTTAATACTGGGTGGTTTAGTCCAGGGTATGGCATATTTGTGTACAGAAACCTGTACCTCCAGCATGTGCTGTTTAGTGCGGTGACAGGGATTAGGGCCCTAGGTCATGTAGGCTGGACAGATTGTGAGGTGTTGCCATGGTGGTTGGCCAACTGGTATGGGTGTGACATAACTCTGTATGTCCAGCACTGGTAACCTCTGTGTAGGCAGTATGCAAGGCACTCTAGCTGTGGTTTTGTGAGTCAGTCTGCATAGGGAATGTGTTTGTGGCCATTATCAGTCTTTGTTAGGTATGCCTGTGGCCTTTCCATTTGCTGTAGTTCTAATGGGAGGTACATACTGCATAGGACATTGTGAGGTGTACAGGGGTACACTGACTTACATTTCCCTAGCTGACACACCTTTTGTGATGACACGTACCATGTACAGGGATTACAAGACTAGTGTGCCACTGTGGATATCAAAGGGGGGGCTATTGTACACCTGTGTCCCATGTTCCCTTCTGACACCTCCAGTGATAGGCAGGCAACCACCTATGTGGTAGTTAGTGGGTAACATGTTTTGGAATGGGGTATGGTACTGCAGTATCAACACTGGTGTTCTGTCCATGCCTTGGTCACCAGGCACCTGTTGCAGTACATCTGCCCCCATGTCCCCCTCTCTCACTCTCTCTTTATATATATCTATATATATTTATATATATATACATATAAATATATATATCAATATATCCATATCTATATATACATATATATATATATATATATATATATATATATATCTATATGTATATATATATATATATATATATATATATATATATATATATATATATATATATATGTAAATATATACACATATCTACATATACGTATATATATCTATATACACACCGCTATATATAACCATATATATATATATATATATATATATATATACACACACATATCTATAGACATTCATATCTATCTGTATACATGTATGTATCTAAATTTATATCTATATATGTATTTGTCTATTATATCTATAAGTATATACATATTCTCTATGTATCTATCCATATATCTCTATGTATCTATACAGACCTCTCTGTCTATGTACACATATATATATATATATATATATATATATATATATATATATATATATATATATATAGATATATATATATATATATATATATATATATAGATATATGTATATATATATATATGTATATATATATATATATATATATATATATATATATATATATATATATATATATATATATATATGTATATATATACACACACTTCTTAACATCCATTGCTGTACATATACATGCACATGTTGGTACATGGACTGCCCACCTTTCATGGTGGGAATATCACTTCTGCAACAGTTGTGAGACATACCATTCTGTAATGATATTGCACACTGTTGTGCATAATGCATTATGCTGTCCTCAAGCCATATAGCTGTAGCAGGCCTCACTGGCTCAGTCCCACAGAAGTTCACCACCACATGACATATACCTGCACTGCATGCTGTTTTCAATGCCACACACTACAACCTACATTGATATGTGCACATAGCAACCTTCAACTACATATGTATGTCCAGCCTTCACTAACAGTTGCAGTATGTCCCTTGCCCTATGCACATCTTCATATACATATAGATACAGACTGCTAACACATATGGACAGTTCACAGTATGTAGATTATTAGATTATGTAGTTTACTTTACCTTTGTCTCTGACAGCTTTTTTTTGGATTGCTGGCTTGCTAGATTGCTGGCTGGCTGGTTGGCTGGATGGATGGATGGCTGGCTGGCTGCCTGGATGGCTGGATGGCTGCCTGGATGGCTGGATAGCTGCCTGGATGGCTGGCTGGCTGGCTGCCTGGATGGCTGGCTGACTGGCTGCCTGGATACCTGGATGGCTGGCTGGATGGCTGCCTGGATGGCTGGCTGGATGGCTGCCTAGATGGCTGGCTGGCTGCCTGGATGGCTGGCTGGCTGCCTGGGTGGTTGGATGGCTGGCTGCCTGGATGCCTGGATGGCTGCCTGGATGGCTGGCTGGCTGGCTGCCTGGATGGCTGGCTGGCTGCCTGGGTGGCTGGATGGCTGGCTGCCTGGCTGCCTGGATGGCTGGCTGGATGGCTGTATGGATGGATGGCTGGATGGCTGCCTGGATGGCTGGCTGGCTTGGTTTTTCTTTTTTTTTTTGTTTTCTTTTGGTCTGTCTCTCTGTCTGTCTGTCTGTCTGTCTCTCTCTCTCTCTCTCCCTCCAGTTGCTGCAATGATATTATTGCATGTGTGGACTGGTAGTACAGGCTGCTTTTGTAGGTATCTGCACATGTGCATGTGATGGCCTCTGCACCAATTGGTGGCCAGCATTTACTAACTGCATGCAGCCTGCTGTGTGGTAATTGCAGTTCTCACTGTGATTTCAGGACACTGCTATAAAATGTTAGGTTAGGTAGGCGTAGGTTGTTCAGTTTTGCAAGGTGGGGACCATGCTGGTTTGCTGTGGACACTGTTGTGTCAGTCAGAAGGTTGGTATGTTTCTCTTATCTAAGGCTGTGCTGTAGCCACTGAAATGCATGTTGTACTGAAACCTGACTGTTGCTTTTTCCATTTCACTCTTCTCAGTGTGTATGTTAACTCACACCTGCTAATGCTAACACTGTTTACATGGGAGTATGTACTTTCCTGTGGGAGTTGTGGATTAACTGGTATACAACAGTAGTTCTTGCAATGTGTTGCTATGGCTTCACTATTTTCCCTTTACATTCACTCCTTGAAGGCCTGATATTTGTCTTTACTGGAATGTGTTGCTATGGCTTTCCTATTTTCCATTTACATTCACTCCTTGTAATGCATGATATATTTCTTTCAGCAGTAAGTTCTTATATGTTTGCTGTGGCTTGGTGGCACTGTATGCAGTCTGGTGAGCCCAAGGTCTGGGGTTTGACACTTATAAGGGTATTTTATTTTGCTGCTGAGCAGTACTAGGGCCTTGTATTTTGTACTAACAATTATGAATATCAGGCACATGCAGTGCTTGTAAACTGCTATACTGTCATTAGTTTGTTAGATGGCTACATCCTTTGATATTTCTGTGTTGTACTCCTACATGAGGGTGTGCTTGTGGGAGTAATTCTACAGCTGTTCGCAGAGTGTGTAACAGCAGACAGGCTGATATGCCTGTGTATTTCTGACACTTGCAGGCCTCAGATACTCTCAGGTATATATTTGACCAGCCTCAGGGAAAGGTACATATCAGTGGGATACACCCATGATATATTTCAGATATTCTGCAATTGTGACTGTGGGGTATTTTGAGCATATGTATTACTACACCATTTCTGACATGCAAGTAGTGTCTACTTTAACTTATTGACAGTCACCATTACATGGGATACCCACCTTTCTGCCTACTGTTAGTACATTTCACAGGGAGTCGATGGGGCACAGGTAACATTTTTTTTGCAAATCAGGGACATCCCTGTAAATCAGTCACAGTTGGGAAGTCTGGCCTCATACCTATTCAAATATGGCGGTGTTTATCCTGCTCTGATACTGTGTGGGGTTTGTAAGGTGCTACTGTAACATTATTACCTCCTAGCATGGCTGTTTCTCTTATCACACTAATGTAATGCAATTCCACAAGAATTGCCAGTAAGGATTCAGGGAACAAGCTTTGTGTAATGGCCTTCCTATATTCCCTTTACATTCACTCCTTGTATTTCATGATATATTTCTTTCAGCACCAAGTTGTATATCTGCCGTGGCTCAGTGGTAATTCATGCAGACTAGTGTTTCCAAGGTCCGGGGTTCGAGACTGACCGGGGTATTCTATTTTGCTGATGAGCAGACTACAGGCCTTGTCATACAGAGTGACTAAGGCACTTTTAAGCAGTTGTAAGCGGGTTTGCGCTGGTTTGCGTGATGCTTACACATGCGCACACTCGCTTAGCTGAGCGCACACTCAGCTAAGCGCACACAAGCGCACACCCGCTGACTACTGCTTAAAAGTGCTTACTCCCGCTAACACCCGCGCTAATTTCTTTTAAAGAAAAGAAAATGGGGAGATAGGAAAGTGGTGTAAAAGGGGGCACAAAGAGGGTAGGACAGTAGGAAAACAAGCTCGGGATGTGCAGGAAGGATGTAGGGAAGACCCATAGCTGCCCATTTCTTTATCAGCAACAGCTGTGCATATGTGTGAAATTTGGTGTGAAATTTGAAACCTTCCACCCCTGAGAGAGGGGTGAGGACAACAAAATATGTTGTACTTCCAATTAGAATTATCAGTTTACATGTCCAGTGGACATGTGTGCGAACTGGGCAGCTATGTATGGGGCGTAATTTTTTTGTGGGAACAGAGTGCCCTTTTTTTATTTTTTTTTCAGGTGAGAGTGGAATGTGAGGTACAGGAAGTAGGTATATTTGGGGAGGTAGGTTGGGGAGGTTAACAGACAAGACAAACAAGACGCATACAGGGGCGGAGTATGACACGTGGGGGTAAACACAAATGACGAGGATGGATGTTTGGATATCGCAAGCCCATGAGCCCACAGATGGCAACAGTGGAACTGAAATCCCCACCCATAGGCAGTTACCACTGTGCCTTCACAGCCCAGGCCGGGGCTGTGCTGGGGGCTGGATAGGACGGGCAGACACACCCGTGAGTTGCGCCACCCTCGCCTCAAGCTGGCGTAGGCGTTCAGTCACAGAACGCCTGATCTCACTACGCACCACAGACCGGACCCTATGGAGGGTGAGTGGAGGCTCTCCTCCGGCCACGCTTGCAGAGGGGGAACGAGCCCCATCCCCTGCAGCGCTTCCACCCAAAGGTGGCACAGGGCCACCGGAGGAGGAGGTCCCGGCCTGGGCACTGGTGCCAGGTGCACTTGCCAGCTGAGGTGGGAGAGGTGGGTCCGCTGGAACCCGCCTTCCCTGTTGTCCTATGTTTAGCAGTATTTTATGCCATTTTGGGTTAGTAACAAACAACACCATTCAAAATTAGTTGTAACAGCATGCATCAGTATTCCCATTAACCAAACACCCATGAATTCCGAACATTGAGCAGCAAGCATAACACATGCATATTTGGAACAACAGTGCACATTCCAACAGCATGCAGGGTTGAATGGTGGCAACAGGCCATCAGGTTTGGATATGTGAACGGGGCACATGCATCAACGTACATGCAGATATGTATGAACCAACATGACAAATGTCCATGGGAATTAATTATGAATACACATACCCAGTTTGGTGTGGAATGGCATAATTTGTGAAAATAGGGTAAGGTGGAGAAATTTTACATTAACAACTAAAACTACCTATACATATACTGTACATTCCTAGTAGATGCAGATATATATCCCCTACATGCATTAGTACAGTTTCCTGTATGTAACCTTAGGAATGTTGGTGATGGGGATGTTACTGCTACATTAATATACATTCCATTTTTATTCATATATGTTCATATCTGGCTGTGTTCAGGTACAGCATCCTGCTACATTTGATTTATATGGGTCTAGACAACTGTGGATGTTCAGCATTTCATACAACCATACTATTTCCATAATGCAAGGGTACAGCAACATATCCAATTTGTGGGATGGACACAGTCCATGTTTTGTATTTTATTTAACACATTACACTCTTTGGTTGTGGCTGTCTCATTCATTTCATAATGTAGTGACTGCAGTATATCTTTATTCCAGACTTATTACAGCTTTCTTGGTAGCTTCAAACTGTCTTTCTCACACTCTCTCAATTATTTTATATTTACATTTCAGACTGGTACTTAATTCTAGGCTTTATTAACATTTATTACTGGTTTACAACAACCCTTTCCAGCTGACTCACTTATTTCATATGGCAGAATTTACAAGGATGTATTTGACACTTGTCTATCCTTTGTTTATTTTATTTTATTTATTTATTTATTTATTTTACATTTGTTGACCAGGATAGTCCGACTGGATGCATGTCCATTTTCAGTGGAGGCCTGGGGAGAAAAGCTCCAAGGGTAAGCAGATACAGCATTACATAATACCAGCATTACATATCACAAACAGACTATTTACAGAGATTACATAAGTAAGCAAGTTAAACAAGTTACAGTTAATCCTGAGCACAAGTCAGGATTAAATTAAATTACACAGTAAACTGGTTAACAGATTTTTACACATTCTAGAGAGAGTTAGCCAGGCTTGATACATTAACATAGCCAGTTAAGTGACAAGTGTTGTTTGAGTCTAGTTTTAAATTGACCTAAGGTGGAAAGTAAGGTAATATCAGCTGGAATAGAGTTCCAGGATCTACTTACAGAGTTTGCTAAGAGAGAATCACTGGCTGTGTTATTAATTTTGCTAGTCTGAATTAGTAGTTTGTTAGAGGATGGAAGTGGTCTAGGATTGTTATAGGCGGTGATAATATTTTTAAGTGCAGGAGTATTGTCAGGATTATAGAGGATTTTATAGGCCATAATCAGTTGGTTATACTGGATTAGGCTGGGTAGTTCAAGCCAACCAAGCTGATTTAGATTGATGCAATGGTGTGTCCTAAAAGGCAGCCCAGTGGCAAACCTGGCAATGTGGTTGTAGCAAATTGAGAGTTTGTTAAGGACAGTCTTGTTCAAATTCAAGAGTAGAGGGGATGCATACAGAAGGGTTGATAGAAGGTGAGAGCGAGCTATGGCAATTTTAGCTGGAGGGGTTAGGAAGGCTTTTATTCTGTAAAGTGACCCTAGTTTTTTATTGATGGTTTTGATAGTTTGGTTAACATGTAGGTCAAATTTGAGATTATTGTCTATGATGACACCTAATAGTTTTGTAGATGGGTCAGGGGAGATTATTGTGCCATCATTTGATTTTATGGTAAAGGTGAAAGAGGTAGACCTACGTGTTGGTGATTTAGGATCAGACGATGTTCAGAAAGCCAGTTTTCTATTGTATTAAAGGTGGTCTGGGTAGCTGACCATAACTCTACTGGAGATGTGGCTGAGCAAATCAGAGTAGAGTCATCAGCATATTGGATACAGCTGACTTTTGGGATGACAGTATAAAGGTCATTAATGAAGATGGAGAACAGCAAGGGCCCTAGTATAGAGTCTTGTGGTACTCCGAGGGTGTTAGGTAGAAGGTTAGAGAGTTTGTTCTGCCAGAGGACAGCCTGCTGTCGACCTTTCAGGTAGGATTGAAACCACTGGAGGGCTCCAGTATCTAGACAGAATGTTTGCAGGGTGTTGATTAAAAGTTGGTGATCAACCATATCGAATGCCTTGGAAAGATCCAAAAAGAGGGCTGAGGATATATAATTATTGTTGCGATTATGGTTTATGGTGTTAGTAAAGGCTAGGAGGACTGAAGTAGTGCTGTGATGAGGACGAAAGCCATGCTGAGTGTCTGCCATAAGGCGATATTGGATTAGGTGGTGTATGAGTTGTCTATGAATACATTTTTCCATAATCTTTGCAAGTGGAGTGAGTATAGCTATTGGCCTATAATTGGAGAATTCAGTAGAGCTGCCTCCTTTGTGAAGTGGGATTACATAGGATATTTTCCAGATGGTGGGAATTTTAGCTTCTACTATGGTTCGATTGATTAGTATTCAGATGGGGTAAGCAATAGCATCAGCTGATTTTTGTAGGTACTCGGCAGGGAGTTGATCAGCAGAAAGTGTAGTGGCTTTTAATTTTTTGATCAAGGTACAGATAAGTGAAGTGGTGACTGGTTGGAAGCTGAACGCAAGTAGGTTTCTAGGGGTGGTACTTTCAGGACCAGGGGAGCTAGGAGGTAGTTGGCTAGCTAGGGCTTGAATTGACTCAGTAAAGAATTGGTTAAAAGTATCAGAAACATCTTCAGGGGTTTTATCAATAGTAGTAGCAGGGATTGGGGTTGAAGTTTGTCCAGGATGTAGTAGATTATTTAAACCTGCCCAAAACGTCTGAGGGTTATTTTGATTTACTGTCTGTAAATTACAGTAGTATTGTTTTTTTGTCTTGTAAAATTGATTTTTTGGTTTCGTTCCTGGATTGCCTGTATTTAATGTGATCTTGAGGGTCTTTAGAAGAATGCCATAAAGCCCATGCTTTGTTTCTAAGGGTAATTTTGAGTTTAGACTCTATAGAAGCCATGGTGCAGTTTTTGCCTTGGCTCTCTTTGAACGAACAGGTGCATGCAAATCAAGGATCTCAAGGAATTTGTTGTTAAAGTATGCTACTGCTTCCTGTAAGGGGAGGTGTTTCAGAATAGACCAATTATATGAGTTTAGTTCTTGTTGGAATTTGGCAGGGTCAAAGTTTTTATTGTTTCTAACCTTTCTGAGTAAGGGTTGTTGGGAATTAATGGTTTTGTGCTTAATTACATATGTGAGAAGGTGATCGCTTAGGCCATTAAGGAGGGTACCAGAGGTGTACAGTTGGGGGTGACTGTTTATGAGTACCCAGTCAAGTATACTTTCTTTTTGGTTGGGTTTACCTATCCTGGTAGGGGTGGATATGATTTGTGTAAATGCATGCAGGTTAATATGGGTGGTTGGGGATTCTAAGGAACAGGTGCCCCAGTCTATGTTAAAGTCTCCAAGTAGTAGGGTTTCTTGGGGGTAGTGACATGATAACCAGTGCAGGATATCTTCAAATGTAGATATATTGTTACCTGGGGGGAATGTACATACAGATGATATTAATGCATTTATTTTTATTAAGTTGCAATTTGGTGGCAAGAATCTCTGAGTTATTAATCTGAGGAGGTTGTATTACATCTATGGTGACATTCAACTCAGATTAATAGAGTACAGCTACCTCACCCCCTTCCTCGAAGCACGATCCAGCCTGTGTATGTTGTACCCAGGTGGTAACACTTCATTGTCTTTAGTGTTAGGTTTTAACCAGGTTTCAGATAAACAGAGAATCTCAGGGGAGACGACATCCATAAGTGCATGCAATTCATGTACCTTGTTATTAATGCTTCTAATATTGAGATGACAGACTAGGAGAGAGTTAGTTGGCCTATTAATTGTAGGTTTGTAGCTTAGATTACAAGTAGACGGGGTATGTGTATCTGAAGTGAGTG
This sequence comes from Protopterus annectens, assembly GCF_019279795.1. Classification (NCBI taxonomy): domain Eukaryota; kingdom Metazoa; phylum Chordata; order Ceratodontiformes; family Protopteridae; genus Protopterus; species Protopterus annectens. The sequence continues at coordinate 813,461,448 of NC_056745.1, forward strand.
GGCCAGGGTTGGGGTGAATATCACCACCAAGTATTAGGTTGAGTCTATACTTGGTGATAAACTTCAGGAATTCGTTTATTAGTTTGTGGTAGTGTTTGGATCTAGAGCTAATGTGCCTGGGGTTGAGATGTTGATAGACTCAACAAGATGTTGGATAGGATCTGGTACTGTAAGTATGGTTGAAGGTGGAAGGATTTACAGCTGGGGTGATAGTATGGCCTTTTGGGACCTGAAATCCCATAAGAAACTGGTTTTCATACAAGGTAAGGAGGTATGGTGTGAACAAGAGGGGTAGTAAAGAGGAGTATATCATTATATGTGATTCAGCTAGTGAGTGAAGAAACTGTTTTACCTGGTGATGCAACACCAGAAGATAGAGTGGTGAGATAAAGGTACTGGAAGGGGGATGGGAGAATGCCAGATGAAAGCTAATAGGTGCTATTAAATGTAGGTAGTAGAATAGGGCTGGGTGGAATTATCCCAGATGAAAGCAGATAGGATCTAGAAAGTGGGGGAGTGGCTATAGTACTATAAATTTAGAGGTACTGGGGGTGGGAGGGAATTGGGGGCAGGGAGAGGAGCGAAGAGAGCCCGAGCATAGCGAGGGCAAACGTAGCGGGGCTATTGCAGTTTACAAGGTTTCCTAAGGTGTCCTAAAGCTATAAGGTAAGCATTACAGCTCTTAATGTAAGAGTCAATTTACTTCAGTTACAGGGGAAGGAGTCAACCACTCAAGTAGAAACAAAGAGCCCTATGGCTGACCAATATGGTGACCTGCTTAATTACAAAGCACTGTAAGTGAAAGCTTAACAAATGCTTTTTGTGTGTAACCTACTCTGTTTAAATGTTGAGAGAAACTGATTGCAGTCCTGTAGACACCATTTTGTAGGGAACTGTAGAGTTCAAATAGGAAACGAGAAAAGCAGAAATTCTAGGGTAAGCATGAAGGCAACAACAGGCAGTTATTATATAATAATGCATTCAGAAATGTTTGATGGGGGGTAAAGTAGCATACTTCAGAATGAACTAAGATTTGTAGCTAAGAAACCTAAGCAAGAGAGCAATGCAGTAAATAAACACTTGCCAGATTTTAAAGATATACAAGAAAAACTAAATCAATTATTCACAATTGTACAACTGGAAAATTGCCAGTAAAAGCACTTCAGGTATAGCTAGCCCAAGTTATTCAAGTCATAAAAGCTCTTCTTCAATGTGTGTGTGCAATTTAAACATTAAAACACATGCAGCAAGGAGGAGCTCTGATTATACACTTTCTCTAGGTACAGGTTCAGTTTAAACACAAATATTACCACAGAAATTCAGTAAAGTCACTAGCTACTTATAGAGCCTCTGAAAAAAATAGAGCAGTCTGTGCAGAACCAGAATTTAGCTGCAGGTCATTCAGTTACACAAAAAACAGTAAAAGATCCATACAATGAAGAAACTTACACTAAGTCACACCAGGTCAGCCAAGGGGGGAGAGAGAGGGAAATCCTAAGCACCTAGATTTGAAAATGATGCCTGTACTGAATTGTAGCAGTTTAACCTGTTTGAGGAAAGAGAGGAGTGGGGGAAAAGAGAAGGCAGTGGGAGTTGTTACAAGGAATACCCTGATTGACTCAAGACACCACACCAGAGATAAGTTGAATGTAAGGGCCTAAAATCTGCACTCAGCACTGTGTTATTTGCATTCAGTACTTTAATTTTAATGTTACTTGCACTCAGCACTGTAATTTCACTTATGTTTAGCAGGAAAGACAGACCAACAGTATACAATTTTGGGAATTTTTACAAGGGTTACTTGTTCAAATGTCAGGCTATTGCAGTTTACAAGGTTTCCAAAGGTGTCCTAAAGCTATAAGGTAAGTATTACAGCTCTTAATGTAAGAGTCAATTTACTTCAGTTACAGGGGAAGGAGGCAACCACTCAAGTAGAAACAAAGAGCCCTATGGCTGACCAATATGGTGACCTGCTTAATTACAAAGCACTGTAAGTGAAAGCTTAACAAATGCTTTTTGTGTATAACCTACTCTGTTTAAATGTTGAGGAAAACTGATTGCAGTCCTGTAGACACCGTTTTGTAGGGAACTGTAGAGTTCAATCTGTTTAAATGTTGAGAGAAACTGATTACAGTCCTGTAGACACCGTTTTGTAGGGAACTGTAGAGTTCAATCTGTTTAAATGTTGAGAGAAACTGATTGCAGTCCTGTAGACACCGTTTTGTAGGGAACTGTAGAGTTCAATCTGTTTAAATGTTGAGAGAAACTGATTGCAGTCCTGTAGACACTGTTTTGTAGGGAACTGTGGAGTTCAATCTGTTTAAATGTTGAGAGAAACTGATTGCAGTCCTGTAGACACCATTTTGTAGGGAACTGTAGAGTTCAATCTGTTTAAATGTTGGGAGAAGCTGATTGCAGTCCTGTAGACACCGTTTTGTAGGGAACTGTAGAGTTCAATCTGTTTAAATGTTGAGAGAAACTGATTGCAGTCCTGTAGACACCGTTTTGTAGGGAACTGTAGAGTTCAATCTGTTTAAATGTTGAGAGAAACTGATTGCAGTCCTGTAGACACCGTTTTGTAGGGAACTGTAGAGTTCAATTTGTTTAAATGTTGAGAGAAACTAATTGCAGTCCTGTAGACACCGTTTTGTAGGGAACTGTAGAGTTCAATCTGTTTAAATGTTGAGAAAAACTGATTGCAGTCCTGTACTCACCATTTTGTAGGGAACTGTAGAGTTCAATCTGTTTAAATGTTGAGAGAAACTGATTGCAGTCCTGTAGACACCGTTTTGTAGGGAACTGTAGAGTTCAAACTAAGTCACACCAGGTCAGCCAAGGGGGAGAGAGAGAGGGAAATCCTAAGCACCTAGACTGTTTGATTACCACTCATTTTCTGGCTGCAGCAGTTATCTGATATTACAACACAGGTGGAAACTTCTATTTGAGACTTGTTTAATCTTTATTACTGGATTGCATTACACTATTTTCCAGGCTGCATCACTTATCTAATCTTGCAATACTAGCAGAATCTTTCTTCTAGGCTTATTTGACCTTTTGTTAGTGGGTTACAACACTGAACTCTTTTACAATCTGTTTCACTTATATTCTATGACAATACCAGCTAAATAATTACTAACCTGCCTGGTGGTGCAACCTCAGCAGCCTATCAGCATAGGCTCGCTGATTCGCAGAACGAACACCTGCAGCTGTAATATAAAGGAAGTAATATTGGAACATACGTCTGCATACTATAGGCTAGGATAGCATTTCTTACATACTTAATTACATGGATATTACTCAGTAGTGGGGCGTTGGGCATTTGGCGGGCCTCCTGGATCCAACGGTTCAGTTGGTTCTCCTTCCGTCTCTTCAGGTCCGCATGGTGGTGACGGACCTGTTCACCAGTCCTCAGAATGCCTATGGCACTGGTGAGATCATGTGCCAACCGGTTCCACACCTCTGCCTTGTACGCACCCCAGTGAACCTGGCCCTGCATGAGTTTTGCTTCATGATCATGGACTAGGAGCCAAACCATATATTTTGACTCCTCAACACCCCAACTTTGTGCTCTAAAGTGACTTCCCTCTCCTGCACCTGCCATCCTGACTGCAAATGGGTACCACAATCAATTATGCTGTGAATTCCCGCCTATGGGGCTTATATATGCCGGTTTTCCTGCACTTATCTGTGATTGGCCGTTTTGGATATTTATCAGCTTAAAAAAACCTGCTTTGTCATGCTTCTATTTCCATGCATTCCTATATATATGCTAATACTGTATTTCTCAGTACAACTGTCATGGCTTAGTGGTTCAGTACTTTGACTATGGTGCACAGTATCCCAGGTTCGACCCTGGGCATTGCTTTTTTTATTTTACTACTGTCTAGACAGGCTAGGAGATGTGTCTGTGTAAAGGCGGCTTTGATACAGCTTGACAATGTTGCCCGCCGGTAAGCTGGTTGGCACACTGCACAGCTCCGCGCAAATGGCTTACGCTGGGTAACACGTTATTTAGCTATGAGCACTCATATTATGCTGGGTGAAGTGCTGTTGAACTACGGGCACTCATTTTAAGCGTGGTAAAGTGCTGCTCAACTCCGAGCACTCATATTAAACCTGTTAAACCGCTGCTCACCAGCGGGCACTCATATTAAGCTGCTGCTCATCTATGGGCACTCATATTCAGCTTGTTAAAGCACTGCTAACCTACGGGCACCCATATTCAGCTTGCTAAAGCCTTGCTCAGCTATGGGCAATTCTGATCCTTTTTTTATATTTTATTATGTCAGATTTCTTCAAAAATACATGGCCCATTACATTACATTTTACTTAAATTATAGTTTTATATATTTATATATATATATATATATATATATATATATATATATATATATATATTTATATATATATGTCAGGGGATTGCTTCATGCTTATTTAAATAAAAATGGAAAATGATGTAATGGGGACTCGAACCGTGACTACCTCATCTTTGGCCAACGTCTCTACCGCTACTCTATTGCTACTTGGCTTAATTTGCATATTTAGATCTTATATGCTTTTCAATGTCTGCTAACTGTGGTTGAGTGGAGGGCATACCCACGCAAACGAGCGCAACTCTAGGCAAACATTTTGGAAATTATAAAAAAAAATTAAACTGCTATTTTTACATTTTACATTACAGTTGGGTTTATAGTCTGTGAGGGCATGTGGTGTTGTGTTCCTTGACATTTCTGTGGACTCGCTCGTGGGTGTTTACTTTCAGGACTCTGACTCTTCTGGGGGTGTGTCCCACCCCCTACTTTCCTGCACGGACCATGTTAGCCTAGGGTATGATTCAGCATGCCCTCATGAATATGCATGGCATGCTGACGTCATACCATTAGACTGCAGCCTCCATGTAAGACATATTAACTCTTACAGAGAAGTTTCGTGAATCCGGCCCCAAGTCTTTCAGGAAGCTGCCTGTATCCTTTAAGACAGTGGTAGCATAAGGCAAAGCTTTCTTGAGTACTTTTTCAACATACATGGATATGGATTCAGTGATCCATCCTCTCCCATAGACAATGGGACGTAAGGGAGGGTCTAAAAGATCTTTATGTATCTTAGGTAATCCACCAATGCTGGGAAACATAGGATGAGGTGTTTCAAAAAATTCATATAAACCTTGACTGATCCTTCTTTCAATCAATAGATCAAAGGTGCTCCCTCTGATACATTCAATTCTCTGATTTACTTCTTTCTTACTCAATTTGCGATAGGTCATGTTGTCATCCAACATCAGTGAAACTTTATTATGATACCAGTCTGCATCCATCACTACTATGCAGCCACCTTTATCTGCTGGTTTGCTCACTAAGCTATCTGTCCTTCTCAACTGTTGGAGAGCCTCTTTTTCTTTCCTGTTCAAATTATAGAAACAATTCTTAACTATATCTGTTGTACCTCTCACCTTGTTTATCTCATCCTCATACAATTTCATAAAAAGTTCTACTTGAGGAGGATTAACTGGAGTAAATAAACTGAATTTCTTATAGGTCTGCTGTTCTTTTGTAGAACCTTCTCCAAAAATACATTTCAGGGACACGTTCCTGCAGAACAACCTAACATCCGTCATGAATTCATTCACATCAGAATAAACAGCTGGAATAAAACTCAACCCCTTATTTAACAGGCTGATAACATCAGGATCCAGTGTGATCTTGGATAAGTTATCTACTAAGTCATTACCCCCAATATTTAGTCCACAAACTTCTTCCATTTGTGTTCTTGACTCTGCATCCTTTGTGGCCTGTACGAATTCTCCCTCACAAAAACCGGCAACGGCCAGTTTACTGGTAGGTGAGTCGTCACTTCTTTAGGTCTAGTAGCACAATTAATGGTGGTGTTGGAATTACTACCATCATTGGTAATGTTAGCACCAGTACCTCCCAGATCCCTGGTGACAATATCAGTGCTGACAGTAGGAACCTCCTCTCCTGTAGGTGAAGTCGAAGAGGGAAGAGAAGTTGATGAGGTAGTAGTTGTTCGAGAAGGATGCAAAGTGTTAGCAGTCTCTTTTACAGCCAAACCTTGTATGGCTTTCCTTTGTTTGGTGGTTGAAAAATGGGGACGTCCTCGACTGGTGTTATCCTCTCTAGGCCATTCAAAGATATGAGCGTTGGTGAAATCCCTATGATCTCGATTCAGTTTACCCATTTTTTGTAGTTTAAGCTTATTGTCATAAGTGTTTAAGTTCACTTGTAACTGTTCAATCTGGCATAAATGCTGGTCCTGCAAGTCACAACATTCCAGTTCTTCTTGTTTCTTAGAAATAGAAGAGGAAATTTGTTCTTCTTCAGGTTTAAAAAAATCGATGAGCAGCCTCATATATTTTTGGCTAGTTTCCAAATTGATCCATTGCCATTGGGCTAACAGCTCTGGATAGGTGTTTCCATAAGTGGGAAGGCATTTAACTCTCATTCCTCTTGGCACTATCTGATGAAATAGGCAAGCTTCCAAATGGAAGTGTTGCCATTGAAGCCTTTTAAGGCAATAAGCAGCATTTTCTACTTCACAAAGCATGTCAGAAAAACTAGCATCTACTGCAAGGTTTGTAGTATTAGGTGCTAAACAGTCACTACTAAAATTAATAGTTAAAAGTGGATTTGCAATGTCTCTAGAAAAACCAGGAAAATTGCATGATTTCGCTTTCACTGCTGCTCCTATTTGCCCTTCCGCCATGTGTAGAGTGGGAGAAACAAACAACAAACAGGAAATAAATTCTCCTCACCACTACTAAAGACACCGAGGGTAGACAAATGAACAAAGAAAAAATACCTTAGGTGTCGTCCACAGCTTCAGGCTTCAGACTGTTAAGACACAATTTATTAATCGCTTAAAAAGTGAAGCTGACAGAATGTAAACTTCACTAAAATATGATGAACTCAGAATAGTTAAGTATCCAAGCAGTTGTCATCCACAGCTTCAAACTTCAGGCTGTTAAAACTCATTTTATTGAAAGCTTAAAAAGTGAAGCTGACAAAATGCAAACTTCACTGAAATACTGAAATAATTAGCCTAGTAATTAACATCCACAACTTCAGGCTTCAAGTTGTTAAAGCACAGTTAATAGATGCTTTGTAAGCAAAGCTGACAAAAACATATACTTCACTGGAGTGTAAAAAGCTGATGAAATTGTCCAAACGATAAGCGCTTTCGGCAGATGCCTTCTTCAGATCATATAAAAGTGTGGTTAGCTCTTCTTGTTTATAAAGGAAGAACAATCAAGAGCTAGTAGCTAATTGTCTTTGGTGTTCTTAAAGGCACAGAACAAAAATAAATGTTCAAAGTGCAGATTTGTCTCCTATAATGTAGTTAAATGTTAAAAATGCTAGAATCATGTATTAATGTTTGGTAGATTTCTTCTAGATTTTAGAACAGGTCTGAGAGGTTCTATTGTATTAAGACCTGGGGGTCGATTGGCTCTAAAATTATTGATCCAATAGATCTCTCTCAATTCTGTCCTGTTATGGACATCTCCTTCCCTGATGTTTTGGGTGACCATTTCCACAGCTTTAAACAAGAAATTATGCGTAGGATGGACCAATACATGTGCTGCTAAGGCATTATGTGGAACTTTCTGATCAATGTCTCTGAAATGTCATAAAATACGATCCTTTATTCATTGGTCAGTTTTACCAAGATAAAAAAGCTTGGCACTTGCGATAGGTAGCCAAATAGATAATGTGGCTAGGAGTACAATCAGCATAAACATCGAAATGAAAGTTACGTCCAGATACTGGGTGGAGGAAAGTATTACTAGCATCTAAGTAAGGACAAGCTTTGCATCTGCAGCATTTAAAAGTACCTTTGCAGTCTGATAGTGGACAACCACATTTAAAGCCATCTTTATGGCATAGTAATCTCTTGATATTCTTTTTGTTCTTATAGAGAAACCTGGGTCTCTCTCCAACGATGTTCTTTATTTTGTCATCTGCTGTCAGAATCGGCCAAAATTTCCTGATCACTTCACAGACCTGTTGATTGTCTGAACTGTAAATAAGCATACATCTAAGTTGTTGAGGTGTTGTGTCATTAGACTGTCTTCGTGAAGCTTGTTCAGACGTCTCTGAGTAATAAGGTTGACCTCTTTGCTTTCTATAGGCTTGCACCTGTGAAACTGGTGGAAAATTATTTTCCTGGAAAGCCCCATCCTTCAAATATCTACATAGATCGGATTGCTCTTCCAAGAATTCCTCCTCGTCAGTACATAGTCTTGAGACTCTTAAGATTTGGTTGTCAAAGATGTTATCAAAAATATGTCTTGGATGCATGCTCTGCCTGTGTAAGAAATGATTTTGCCAGGTCTCTTTCCTATGCACCCCAGTAGAGAGACATTGAATTGGATGTAAACGTATCTTAACATCCAAGAAATCTATGACTAAGGATGAGTGTTTCATTTTGAACTCAAGGAAGTCAGTGCTGTTGTTAATAAAGCTGACAAAAAGATCCAATTGGTCAATACCTCCTTCCCACAAACAAAAAACATCATCCACAAATCGCCCATAATAGACAAGTTCATTCTTCCAGATATTTCCATCACTGAAGATTGTTTTAAATTCCCACTCAGCCAAAACCAAGTTTGAATAACTGTTGGCACATGGAGTTCCCATGGCCACACCCCAGGTTTGCAAATAAAAGGTATCTCCATACATAAAGAGGTTGTTCTCAAGGACTAATTCCAGCAGAGAACAAAGAGGTTCCATTGTTAAATTATGTCTAATCAGAAAATCATGTAAGGCCCTCAGGCCATACTCATGGGGGATCACAGTAAAGAGACTAGTTATGTACATAGCACCTAATACTACAAACCTTGCAGTAGATGCTAGTTTTTCTGACACGCTTTGTGAAGTAGAAAATGCTGCTTATCGCATTAAAAGGCTTCAATGGCAATGCTTCCATTTGGAAGCTTGCCTATTTCATCAGATAGTGCCAAGAGGAATGAGAGTTAAATGCCTTCCCTCTTATGGAAACATCTATCCAGAGCTGTTAGCCCAATGGCAAAGGATCAATTTGGAAAGTAGCCAAAAATATATGAGGCTGCTCATCGATTTTTTTAAACCTGAAGAAGAACAAATTTCCTCTTTTATTTCTAAGAAACAAGAAGAACTGGAACGTTGTGACTTGCAGGAGCAGCATTTATTCCAGATTGAACAGTTACAAGTGAACTTAAACATTTATGACAATAAGCTTAAACTACAAAAAATGGGTAAACTGAATCAAGATCATGTGGATTTCACCAACGCTCATATCTTTGAATGGCCTAGAGAGGATAACACCAGTCAAGGACGTCCCCATTTTTCAACCACCAAACAAAGGAAAGCCATACAAGGTTTGGCTGTAAATGAGACTGCTAACACTTTGCATCCTTCTCGAACAATGACTACCTCATCAGATTCTCTTCCCTCTTCGATTTCACCTACAGGAGAGGAGGTTCCTATTGTCAGCACTGATATTGTCAGCAGAGATCTGGGAGGTACTGGTGCTAATGATACCAATGATGGTAGTAATTCCAACACCACCATTAATTGTGCTACTAGACCTAAGGAAGCAATGACGTACCTACCAGTAAACTGGCCGTTGTCGGTTTTTGTGAGGGAGAATTCGTACAGGCCACAGAGGACTCAGAGTGAAGAACGCAAACGGAAGAAGTTTGTGGACTAAATATTGGGGGTAATGACTTAGTAGTTAACTTATCCAAGATCACACTGAATCCTGATGTTATCAGCCTGTTAAATAAGGGGCTGAGTTTTATTCCAGCTGTTTCTTCTGATGTGAATGAATTCATGATGGATGTTAGGTTGTTCTGCAGGAACGTGTCCCTGAAATGTATTTTTGGAGAAGGTTCTATGAAAGAACAGCAGACCTATAAGAAATTGAGTTTATTTACTCCAGTTAATCCTCCTCAAGTAGAACTTTTTATGAAATTGTGTGAGGATGAGATAAATAAGGTGAGAGGTACAACAAATAAAGTTAAGAATTGTTTCTATAATTTGAACAGGAAAGAAAAAGAGGTTCTCCAACAGTTGAAAAGGACAGATAGTTTGGTGATCAAACCAGCAGATAAAGGTGGCTGCATAGTAGTGATGGATGCAGACTGGTATCGTAATAAAGTTTCACTGATGTTGGATGACAACATGACCTATCGCAAATTGAGTAAGAAAGAAGTAAATCAGAGAATTGAATGTATCAGAGGGCGCACCTATGTCCTATTGATGGAAAGAAGGATCAGTCAAGATTTATATGAATTTTTTGAAACACCTCATCCTATGTTTCCCAGCATTGGTGGATTACCTAAGATACATAAAGGTCTTTTGGACCCTCCCTTACATCCCATTGTCTGTGGGAGAGGATGGATCACTGAAGCCATATCCATGTATGTTGAAAATGAACTCAAGAAAGCTTTGCCTTATGCTACCATTGTCTTAAATATACAGGCAGCTTGTTGAAAGACTTGTTCTCCACTGTTAAGTCTCTGGATGGTTTTGATAACCTTCTACTTGTAACTATGGACATAACCAGTCTCTTTACTGTGATCCCCCATGAGTATGGCCTGAGGGCCTTACATGATTTTCTGATTAGACATAATTTAACAAAGGAACCTCTTTGTTCTCTGCTGGAATTAGTCCTTGAGAACATCATCTTAATGTATGGAGATACCTTTTATTTGCAAACCTGGGGTGTGGCCATGGGAACTCCATGTGCCAACAGTAATTCAAACTTGGTCTTGGCTGAGTGGGAATTTAAAACAATCTTCAGTGATGGAAATATCTGGAAGAATGAACTTGTCTATTATGGGCGATTTGTGGATGATGTTTTTTGTTTGTGGAAAGGAGGTATTGACCAATTGGATCTTTTTGTCAGCTTTATTAACAACAGCACTGACTTCCTTGAGTTCAAAATGAAACACTCATCCTAAGTCATAGATTTCTTGGATGTTAAGATACGTTTATATCCAATTCAAGGTCTCTCTACTGGGGTGCATAGGAAAGAGACCTGGCAAAATCATTTCTTACACAGGCAGAGCATGCATCCAAGACATATTTTTGATAACATATTTGACAACCAAATCTTAAGAGTCTCAAGACTATGTATTGATGAGGAGGAATTCTTGGAAGAGCAATCCAATCTAAGTAGATATTTGAAGGATAGGGCTTACCTGGAAAATAATTTTCCACCAATTTCACAGGTGCAAGTCTATAGAAAGCAAAGAGGTCAACCTTATTACTCAGAGAGGTCTGAACAAGCTTCACAAAGACAGTCTAATGGCACAACACCTCAACAACTTAGATGTATGCTTACTTACAGTTCAGACAATCGACAGGTCTGTGAAGTGATCAGGAAATTTTGGTCGATTCTGATAGCGGATGACAAAATAAAGAACATCGTTGGAGAGAGACCCAGCTTTCTCTATAAGAACAAAAAGAATATCAAGAGATTACTATGCCATAAAGATGGCTTTAAACGTGGTGGTCCACTATCAGACCGCAAAGGTACTTTTAAATGCTGCAGATGCAAAGCTTGTCCTTACTTAGATACTAGTAATACTTTCCTCCACCCAGTATCTGGACGTAACTTTCATTTCGATGTTTATGCTGATTGTACTACTAGCCACATTATCTATTTGGCTACCTGTCGCAAGTGCCAAGCTTTTTATCTTGGTAAAACTGACCAACGACTAAAGGATCGTATTTTACGACATGTCAGAGACATTGATCAGAAAGTTCCACATAATGCCTTAGCAACACACATATTGGTCCATCCAACGCATAATTTCTTGTTTAAAGCTGTGGAAGTGGTCACCCAAAACATCAGGGAAGGAGATGTCCATAACAGGACAGAATTGAGAGAGATCTTTTGGATCAATAATTTTAGAGCCAATCGACCCCCAGGTCTTAATACAATAGTACCTCTCAGACCTGTTCTAAAATCTAGAATAAATCTACCAAACATTAATACATGATTCTAGCTTTTTTAACATTGAACTACATTATAGGAGACAAATCTCCACTTTGAACATTTATTTTTGTCCTGTGCCTTTAAGAACACCAAAGACAATTAGCTACCAGCTCTTGATTGTGCTTCCTTTATAAACAGGAAGAGCTAACCACACTTTTATAAGATCTGAAGAAGGCATCTGCCGAAATTGCTTATCGTTGTGACAATTTCATCAGCTTTTTACACTCCAGTGAAGTATATGTTTTTGTCAGCTTTGCTTACAAAGCATCTATTAACTGTGTGCTTTAACAACTTGAAGCCTGAAGTTGTGGATGTTAATTACTAGGCTAATTATTTCAGTATTTCTGTGAAGTTTACATTTTGTCAGCTTCACTTTTTAAGCTTTCAATAAATTGAGTTTTAACAGCCTGAAGTTTGAAGCTGTGGATGAAAACTGCTTGGATACTTAACTATTCTGAGTTCATCATATTTTAGTGAAGTTTACATTCTGTCTGCTTCACTTTTTAAGCGATTAATAAATTGTGTCTTAACAGTCTGAAGCCTGAAGCTGTGGACGACACCTAAGGTCTGTTTTCTTTGTTCATTTGTCTACCCTCGGTGTCTTTAGTAGTGGTGAGGAGAATTTATTTCCTGTTTTGTTGTTTGTTTCTCCCACTCTACACATGGCGGAAGGGCAAATAGGAGCAGCAGTGAAAGCAAAATCATGCAATTTTCCTGGTTTTTCCTGAGACATTGCGAATCCACTTTTAACTATTAATTTTAGTAGTGACTGTTTAGCACCTAATACTACAAACCTTACAGTAGATGCTAGTTTTTCTGACACGCCTTGTGAAGTAGAAAATGCTGCTTATCGCCTTAAAAGGCTTCAATGGCAACGCTTCCATTTGGAAGCTTGCTTATTTCATCAGATACTGCCAAGAGGAATGAGAGTTAAATGCCTTCCCTCTTATGGAAACACCTATCCAGAGCTGTTAACCCAATGGCAAAGGATCAATTTGGAAACTAGCCAAAAATATATGAGGCTGCTCATCAATTTTTTTAAACCTGAAGAAGAACAAATTTCTTCTTCTATTTCTAAAAAACAAGAAGAACTGGAACGTTGTGACTTGCAGGACCAGCATTTATGCCAGATTGAACAGTTACAAGTGAACTTAAACACTTATGACAATAAGCTTAGACTACAGAAAATGGGTAAACTGAATCGAGATCATAGGGATTTCACCAAACGTGCATATCTTTGAATGGCCTAGGGAGGAAAACACCAGTCGAGGACGTCCCCATTTTTCAACCACCAAACAAAGGAAAGCCATACAAGGTTTGGCTGTAAAAGAGACTGCTAACACTTTGCATCCTTCTCAAAAAACTACTACCTCATCAACTTCTCTTACCTCTTCGACTTCACCTACAGGAGAGGAGGTTCCTACTGTCAGCACTGATATTGTCAACAGGGATCTGGGAGGTACTGGTGCTAATGATGCCAATGATGGTAGTAATTCCAACACCACCATTAATTGTGCTACTAGACCTAAAGAAGCAACGACGCACCTACCAGTAAACTGGCCGTTGCCGGTTTTTGTGAGGGAGAATTCGTACAGGCCCCCAAGGACGCAGAGTCAAGAACGCAAACGGAAGACGTTTGTGGACTAAATTTTGGGGGTAATTACTTAGTAGTTAACTTATCCAAGATCACACTGGATCCTGATGTTATCAGCCTGTTAAATAAGGGGTTGAGTTTTATTCCAGCTGTTTATTCTGATGTGAATGAACTCATGACAGATGTTAGGTTGTTCTGCAGGAACGTGTCCCTGAAATGTATTTTTGGAGAAGGTTCTATGAAAGAACAGCAGACCTATAAGAAATTGAGTTTATTTACTCCAGTTAATCCTCCTCAAGTAGAACTTTTTATGAAATTGTGTGAGGATGAGATAAACAAGGTGAGAGGTACAACAGATAAAGTTAAGAATTGTTTCTATAATTTGAACAGGAAAGAAAAAGAGGCTCTCCAACAGTTGAGAAGGACAGATAGTTTGGTGATCAAACCAGCAGATAAAGGTGGCTGCATAGTAGTGATGGATGCAGACTGGTATTGTAATAAAGTTTCACTGATGTTGGATGACAACATGACCTATCGCAAATTGAGTAAGAAAGAAGTAAATCAGAGAATTGAATGTATCAGTGGGAGCACCTATGTCCTATTGATGGAAAGAAGGATCAGTCAAGATTTATATGAATTTTTTGAAACACCTCATCCTATGTTTCCCAGCATTGGTGGATTATCTAAGATACATAAAGATCTTTTGGACCCCCCCTTACGTCCCATTGTCTCTGGGAGAGGATGGATCACTGAATCCATATCCATGTATGTTGAGAATGAACTCAAGAAAGCTTTGCCTTATGCTACCACTGTCTTAAAGGATACAGGCAGCTTCTTGAAAGACTTGTTCTCCACTGTTAAGCCTCTGGATGGTTTTGATAACCTTCTACTTGTAACTATGGACATAACCAGTCTCTTTACTGTGATCCCCCATGAGTATGGCCTGAGGGCCTTACATGATTTTCTGATTAGACATAATTTAACAATGGAACCTCTTTGTTCTTTGCTGGAATTAGTCCTTGAGAACAACATCTTTATGTATGGAGATACCTTTTAATTGCAAACCTGGGGTGTGGCCATGGGAACTCCATGTGCCAACAGTTATTCAAACTTGGTCTTGGCTGAGTGGGAATTTAAAACAATCTTCAGTGATGGAAATATCTGGAAGAATGAAGTTGTCTATTATGGGCGATTTGTGGAAGATGTTTTTTGTTTGTGGAAAAGAGGTATTGACTAATTGGATCTTTTTGTCAGCTTTATTAACAACAGCACTGACTTCCTTGAGTTCAAAATGCAACACTCATCCTCAGTCATAGATTTCTTCGATGTTAAGATGCATTTACATCCAATTCAAGCTCTCGCTACTGATGTGCATAGGAAAGAGACCTGGCAAAATAATTTCTTACACAGGCAGAACATGCATCCAAGACATATTTTTGATAACATCTTTGACAACCAAATCTTAAGAGTCTCAAGACTATGTGCTGATGAGGAGGAATTCTTGGAAGAGCAATCCAATCTACGTAGATATTTGAAGGATAGGGCTTACCAGGAAAATAATTTTCCACCAATTTCACAGGTGCAAGCCTATAGAAAGCAAACGGGTCAACCTTATTACTCAGAGAGGTCTGAACACGCTTCACAAAGACAGTCTAATGACACAACACCTCAACAACCTAGATGCATGCTTACTTACAGTTCAGACAATCGACAGGTCTGTGAAGTGATCAGGAAATTTTGGCCAATTCTGACAGCGGATGACAAAATAAAGAACATCGTTGGAGAGAGACCCAGGTTTCTCTATAAGAACAAAAAGAATATTAAGAGATTACTATGCCATAAAGATGGCTTTCAACGTGGTGGTCCACTATCAGACCACAAAGGTACTTTTAAATGCTGCAGATGCAAAGCTTGTCCTTACTTAGGTGCTAATAATACTTTCCTCCACCCAATATCTGGACGTAACTTTCATTTCGATGTTTATGCTGATTGTACTACTAGCCACATTATCTATTTGGCTACCTGTCGCAAGTGCCAAGCTTTTTATCTTGGTAAAACTGACCAACGACTAAAGGATCATATTTTACGACATGTCAGAGACATTGATCAGAAAGTTCCACATAATGCCTTAGCAGCACATGTATTGGTCCATCTTACACATAATTTCTTGTTTAAAGCTGTGGAAGTGGTCACCCAAAACATCAGGGAAGGAGATGTACATAACAGGACAGAATTGAGAGAGATATTTTGGATCAATAATTTTAGAGCCAATCGACCCCCAGGTCTTAATACAATAGTACCTCTCAGACCTGTTCTAAAATCTAGAAGAAATCTACCAAACATTAATACATGATTCTAGCATTTTTAACATTGAACTACATTATAGGAGACAAATCTCCACTTTGAACATTTATTTTTGTCCTGTGCCTTTAAGAACACCAAAAACAATTAGCTACCAGCTCTTGATTGTGCTTCCTTTATAAACAGGAAGAGCTAACCACACTTTTATATGATCTGAAGAAGGCATCTGCCGAAAGCGCTTATCGTTTGGACAATTTCATCAGCTTTTTACACTCCAGTGAAGTATATGTTTTTGTCAGCTTTGCTTACAAAGCATCTATTAACTATGCTTTAACAACTTGAAGCCTGAAGTTGTGGATGTTAATTACTAGGCTAATTATTTCAGTATTTCAGTGAAGTTTGCATTTTGTCAGCTTCACTTTTTAAGTTTTCAATAAATTGATTTTTAACAGCCTGGAGTTTGAAGCTGTGGATGACAACTGCTTGGATACTTAACTATTCTGAGTTCATCATATTTTAGTGAAGTTTACATTCTGTCAGCTTCACTTTTTAAGCAATTAATAAATTGTGTCTTAACAGTCTGAAGCTTGAAGCTGTGGACGGCACCTAAGGTATTTTTTCTTTGTTCATTTATCTACCCTTGGTGTCTTTAGTAGTGGTGAGGAGAATTTATTTCTTGTTCTCTGGAACAAGCTTCCCATCCATCTGAAGCAGAGTTACTCCCTAACCCAATTCAAGTGCAACTTGGACAATTGGATGGGATAAGTGAAATATATCCCTGGTTTGGCACTAATGGACAAAGGCAGCCTGTAAATGTTTCATCTCCCAAGACAATGCTTAATGTGAAGGCTGCCAGCCTAGCCAGATAGAATTTTGCAGATAATTCTGTCATTTGTAAATATGAATGTAAACTACAGGCTTGTTGTCTTAAATGTAAAGAAATACAGTTACATGTGGAACTGGAAATAAATGTGACAACAGTGCACTCTACTGACCAAAGCAAAGCATGTGGTGACCCTTTGATGTAGACAGTGGTTCTGAAGAGTCTAGATGAAGGAATTATTGCTATTGTTTTAACCAAGAGATAAACTGCTAGATATAAACATGCAAATGTATTTTATTGCTCTGCTTCCTGACCAGCTGTAAGATAACAAAAGGAGATGTTAAGAATGTAAATTCAGTTTCTGTTAGCCTGGAAACCCAGGGAAGTGTGAAGAATGATGTAATGTGTAGCCTGGGAACCCCAGAAAAGTGTGAAGAATGATGTAATGTGAATCAGAACTGCAATTTCAATTTAAACAGTGAGAACTAGTGATTATTAAGCATTTTTGTTTTGACTATCCAACTCATCAGCACTCCGCCTGTTTTCTTATGTAAGTTATCTTAGACTTGTGTTTTCTTTTAGAAATAGCTAGGAACTAGAAAGATTAGACTAAGTGTTTTTTCTGTGATGTCAGAACTGTACTGCTGAATTATTTTAAGTATTTCTCTGTGATCTCTGAACTCCTGACTAGCACTGTGTAGTAAGAAATATTGTCTTGTGTTTTTATTATTTATTATTAAATATTTTAAAACCTTTGAACTGTGGCTCTTTTCTGTAGAGATAATTTAAGCTCTTGTGTACATTGCATATTTATAGTGATTACTGTACCAAGTCACTGTAATTAACCTTGACTGTTTAGTTATGCTACCAATTGGATAATAATTTTGTACAGTAATAATTGGACACCCTTTTAAGGGCCTTTGAGTAGCTGATAAATATTAGCTGGGTGGTGGCAGGTGGTACTACCATATAATCTGGGTAATAGGGGCACAGCTGTATAACTTGTGCCAGCCTATCCCAGGAGTGTCTGTGTGGTTTTATAAACTCTTATCTCAAAGTGTATATGCTTCAGCTACTTGGGCAGGGACACGAAGCACTGGTTGGACAGAGGGGGTGCTGGAGGTTTTAGCTTGCCTAGCTAGGCTGAGATCTGGACCCTATAGCTGTGCCAGTGGGGAGTCTTATTGGGGACTTGGAGAGCAAGGGAGTGACCAGCCCCAGACTGACTGTGATCTCTGTGTGCTCTTAAGGGAAATTGCACTTTATTGTGTGTATTTGTTATCCTTTCCTTTATATAGGAGACACCCTCTCTGGTGTTAGTGGTGAGGATTGAGGCTTCTTGATTGCTGGGCCAAGGCACAGGCATCACATATTAATTGTTTGGCAGTGGTGGGATATCCACACTACATATTAATTGGTTGGCAAATACTAATTGGCTTGTAGTGGTATGGGTAGAGTGAATTCCTGTAGCTTGGGTACAGTGTGCTTTGAAGGTGTTTTGTACTCTATAACATCCATTCAGTGAATACTCAGAGTTCAGATCACAATTGTTTTATTTATTTTGTTAGCTTAGTTAGTCAGGGTGAGCAGGCAGCGTGTCAGCAGAGGAGTATGGAAAGCTGACATGGAGCCAGCTGAGGGAGATGTGCCAGGCTAGGGGACTGGTGCATGGAAACCTGACTAAGGCAGACCTGATTGCAGCCTTGGTTACAGCTGCATCAGAAAACAGCAACCAGGAGGACAATCAGACTGGCAGTGGAGATATAATACCCTCGGAGAATGGACAGCTCAACCTTTCGGCAGAGGACTTAAAAATCCATCTGGAGCTAAAATACTTGAGTTGGATGCAAGGCATTTGGAGATAGAAGCCAAGGAAAAGGAGAGGCAGAGGAAGCATAAGAGAGAAATGCTGACTCTTCACCAGAGTCATGGAGGTAATGGGGAAGGGAGTAACTGGACCCCAAAAGCACAAAAGATCAGTAAATTTATTCTGCAGTTTAATGAGGGTGATAATTTTGATAGTTTCATTCATATGTTTGAGAGGTATGCAAACAGTATAGTGTTGACCAAAGGCTCTGGTATGGTTTCTGACCCCCTTACTCCATGGTAAAGCTGTAACTGTATTGTCTAAAATGTCTGGCATTGCATGTTTTGATTATACTGCTGTAAAAATTGTCTATTACTTTTTTAAGCTAACACCTGAAACGTATAGGAAAAAGTCTCATGAGCACAGATGCAAGGCAGATGAAAGTGTGTGTGGAAATGTTGCTGAACTGAGCACTTATTTCCATAGGCACGTGAGTGGATGTCAGATCACCACTATTGAAGGGCTGGCAGACCTTTTGGTGAGGGAACAAGCCCTTAGCACTTTACCTGAGGACATGAGGATCTGGTTAGCTGATAGACAATGAGTTGGGGAAGAAGGGAGACCTATACCTGGCAAGCAGGGCAGCCCTGTACAGGAAGGGGATGCCCAGTACCACTCATGGGTCTAAAGGAACCCATGGTGGGCAGTACAGACTACCCAAACAGAATCTACCAGTAGAAGGGGAAGCCACTAGTCCAGGTACACATCCAGAAGATAGGGTTAAATGATTTGAATGCAACCAGTGGGGCCATGTGGCATACAGGTGTCCATGGAGGCAAGGTGGGAAATAAAAAGTGAGGGAGCCAGTAAGTGGAAAAGACAAAATGCCAATAGTAGGTTGTATTGAGACAACAGGCATACTAAACTACCATCATGCAGATGTTCTGATAGGGAATGATTTGGATGAGGCAGTACCATGTGCTTATGCAGTTACACGTAGTCAGGCTAGGAGACAAGCATGTGGGTCTGGTAGCCTGGGTAGACCCAGACAGACTGCATACTTGCAGCCAGGACTGGTGCGGTGGTTACTTCAGGGAGGTAGCTACACTGTAGCAGTGAGACTGAATGTGAGCCACAGCTTCTTGTGGGTACTGATGTTCCCTTGGACAGAGTGACTGCAAAGGTAGAGGTGAGTAGTAATACCCAGGCTGACAGTGAGACACCACTGTGAGAGGATGCCAAACTTCCTGTTTAAAGGGAGCTGGGAAGGGTTACAAGGAGAGAGTTGAGACAGGCTCAGCTCTACATTGCAAGGCCTGAGGCAGGTAGTTAGGGAGGCACCTGATTCTCAAGGAAAGGGGAAAGCTGTATACTAGGACAAAGGGTTACTGTACAGAGAGTGGACACCTGAGGGAGAGATAGAAGGTGGGTGAGTACAGCAGTTGGTAGTGCTTAGAGCCTACCGTCTGGTGCTTCTAGCCATAGCCCATGATATTCCCTTTCCAGGTCATATGGGCATAAAGGGTACAAAGAGGCGTATTATGCAAAACTTCTATTGGCCTTTAATGTCTAGAGATGTAATGGTATTGCAGGACCTGTGAGCAGTGCCAAAAGATAGGCAAGGCAGGAGACAAGGTAAGAGCTCCTTTGATGCCTTTGCCTGTGATTGAGGAGCCATTTCACAGGGTAGCTATGGATATTGTGTGTCCTCTGAGTAACTCAAGTTCCACAGGGAAAAAGTATGTCCTAGTGGTAGGGGGTTATGCTACACGATACCCTGAGGTCATGGCTTTATCCTCCATTGAGGCAGAGAAGGTGGCAAATGCTTTGTTAGAGATTTTCAGCAGGGTAGGTTTCCCAAAAGAAATATTTACTGACAGAGGTGCCAGTTTCATGTCAGACCTGCTGGCTTGTCTGTGGAAGTCCTGTGGGGTGAAGCACATGAAGACTACCCCTACCATCCACAGACTAATGGTCTTGTTGAGTGGTTAAAATATACAATCAAGTCCATGCTATGGGTATTTGCAGATCAGTTTAAGAGGGAGGGGGACAAATATTTGCCTCATCTGTTGTTTGCTTACAGAGAGGTTCCCCAGGAATCTACAGATTTTTCACCCTTTGAGTTGCTGTATGGGCATATGGTGAGGGGACCTCTAGATTTAATTTGAGATGAGTGGGAAGGTGACTGGGAGTCTCACAAGGAGTCTGTTGTGGCCTACATCCTGAACCTCAGGACCAGGCTCAGGAAACTCATAGGCTTGGCCCTGGAGAACCTGGCAAAAGCCCAACAACAGAATAAGGTGTGGTATGACAGGAATGCTCGAGCTAGAGAGTATGCTGTGGGGCAGCAGGTAATGGTTCTCATTCCTGTCAGACACAAAAAGCTGCAAGCAGCTTGGGAGGGACCCTACAAGGTGGCAAGAAAGGTAAGTGATGTTAACAACATGGTGGAACTGCTAGGCAGAAGGCAGGGGCACAAATTGTACCATGTTAACATGATGAAACCTTACCATGATAGGGAGGCCCTTGTGCTGAGCATTTGCAGTGGATTGCAGGGGGAGTCTGAGGGAGATATGGGGACTGATCTCCTCAATGAGGCTTGGGCTGACACCTCAGTGGAAGGGGTAGCAATGTCCCAGCAGCTATCCCCTACCCAGGTTAAAGAAATCCAAGCAGTGTTACAGGAATTTGGGGACATGTTCATTGAGAAACCTGGGTGCACCCACCTGGGGCAGCATCAGGTGGATACAGGACCCCAAAGGCCTATTAGGCAGGCCCCGTATAGAGTGCCTGAGGGAGTCAAACAGACTTTGAGAGAGGAGGTACAGGAGATGTTGGAACTAGGGGTGATTCAAGAATCCAACAGTCCCTGGGCCTCCCCATTGGTGCTGGTGCCAAAGAAGGATGGCAGCACCAGGTTCTCTGTTGGCTAAAGGAAATTAAATAGTCACACAGAGTCAGATGCTTATCCCATGCCTAGGACAGATGAGGCCCTAGAGAAGCTGGGTGGGGTTAAGTATCTTACAACCATTGATATTACCAAGGGTTACTGGCAGGTGCCCTTGACTCCCAGTGCTAGAGAGAAGTCAGCCTTTGTGACTTCTTTTGGCTTGTATGAGTTCACAAAGATGCCTTTTGGAATGAAGAATGCCCCAGCAACTTTCCAGGGGCTGGTAGATCATATCCTAGCAGGAGCAGGAGGGTTTTTCTCTTGCTTACCTGGAAGATATTGCCATCTACAGCCATTCCAGGCCAGAGTACCTTCAACATGTCAGGGAGGTGCTGGACAGACTACAGAGGACAGGGATGACCATTAAGCCGAGCAAATGGCAGGTGGGTATGTCAGAGGTCTCCTGCCTAGGACATAGAGTGGGGAGTGGTAAGATAAGGCCAGAACCTGCCAATGTGGAAGCCATGCAGGCATGGTCTGCACCTGTTACTAAAAAGCAGGTGAGGGCATTTTTACGGAGAGCAGGGTACTACATAAAGTTTGTCCCCAGTTATAATACCATAGCTGCTTTTTTCACAGACCTGACAAGGAAGAACAGGACCGATAAGGTAGTGTGGACTCCAGTATGTGAACAGGCATTCTAGAAGCTTAAAGTAGCATTGGGAGGACCCCCTGTGTTAGCCAGTCCAGATTACAGCAAATAATTTGTTGTGCAGGTGGATGCTTCGAACCATGGGGTGGGGGCTGTACCTAGCCAGATTTCTTCAGAGGGAGAAGAGCACCCAGTAGTTTATCTCAGTCATAGGCTCCAACCCAGGGAGGAATGCTATGCAGCTGTAGAAAAGGAATGTCTAGCAATAGTGTGGGCACTGCAGAAACTTCAGCCGTATCTGTATGGAAGGAAATTCACTGTTATGACAGATCACAACCCGCTAACATGGTTAAACAGAGCCAGCCAGAAAAATGCCAAGTTGCTAAGATGGAGCCTAGGGTTGCAAGCTTATGATATGTCAGTGCAGCACTGCAGTGGGATTAGCAATGCCAATGCAGGTGGGCTCTCAAGAGAGGGAATGGGTAAGGTACACTCAGATAGACCTAACCCTCTCAAGCAGCATTTCTCAAGGGTCACTTGAAAAACTAGCTTGAGTTCTTTGGGGGGGGTGTGAAGGCTGCCAGCCTAGCCAGATAGAATTTTGCAGATAATTCTGTCATTTGTAAATATGAATGTAAACTACAGACTTGTTGTCTTAAATGTAAAGAAATACTGTTACATGTAGAACTGGAAATAAATGTAACAACAGTGCACTCTACTGACCAAAGTAAAGCATGTGGTGACCCTTTGATGTAGACAGTGGTGCTGAAGAGTCTAGATGAAGGAATTCTTGCTATTGTTTTAACCAAGAGTTAAATTGCTAGATTTAAACATGCAAATGTATTTTTATTGCTCTGCTTCCTGACCAGCTGCAAGATAACAAAATGAGATGTTAAGAATGTAAATGCAGTTTATGTTAGCCTGGGAACCCAGGGAAGTGTGAAGAATGATGTAATGTGAATCATAACTGCAATTTCAATTTAAACAGAGAGAACCAGAGATTATTAAGCATTTTGTCTTGACTATCCAACCCATCAGCACTCTGCCTGTTTTCTTATGTAAGTTATCTTAGACTTGTGTTTTCTTTTAGAAAATAGCTAGGAACTAGAAAGATTAGACTAAGTGTTTTTCTGTGATGCCAGAACTGCACTACTGAATTATTTTAAGTATTTCTCTGTGATCTCCGAACTCTTGACTAGCAATGTGTAGTAAGTAGTATTGTCTTGTGTTTTTATTTATTATTAAATATTTTAAAACCTTTCAACTGTGGCTGTTTTGTGTAGAGATAATTTAAGCTCTAGAGTACATTGCATATTTATAGTGATTACTGTACCAAGTCACTCTAATAAACCTTGACCGTTTAGTTATACTACCAATTGGATAATAATATTGCACAGTAATAATTGGGCACCCTTTTAAGGGCATTTGAGTAGCTGATAAATGTTAGCTGGGTGGTGGCAGGCGGTACTACCATATAGTCTGGGTAATAGAGGCACAGCTGGAGAACCTCTACCAGCCTTTCCCAGGAGTGTCTGTGTGGTTGTATAAAATCTTATGTCAAAGTGTGTGTGTGTGTGTGTGTGTGTGTGTGTGTGTGTGTGTGTGTGTGTGTGTGTGTGTGTGTGTGTGTGTGTGTGTGTGTGTGTGTGTGTGAGCTACTTGGGCAGGGACACAAAGCACTGGTTGGGCATTGAAGGTGCTGGAGGCTTTAGCTTGCCCAGCTAGCCTGAGATCTGGACCCTATAGCTGTGCCAGTGGGGAGTCTTATTGGGGACCTGGAGAGCAAGGGAGTGACCAGCCCCAGACTGACTGTGATCTCTATGTGCTCTTAAGGGAAATTGCACTTTACTGTGGGTATTTGTTATCCTTTCCCTTGGTATAGGAGACTGGTGGTTAGTGGTGAGGATTGAGGCTCCTTGATTGCTAGGCTAGAGCACGGGCATCAAACTTACACTTACCAAGGATACCAGAAGTTGTCAGAGATTTGAGATGCATGGCTAGATTTCATAGGTTGATAAGCTCATAGGAGATTACTAGGAAACAGCTTAAGCTTAAACAAGCCTAGCCAATATAACCCAATTTTACAAAATATATAGCACCTAGGGACAAGTGGATGGCATGAATTTGTGCCTGTTCATTGAGTATGTTACAGATTGCCCCTGTCCATAAGGGACATAGGCAGTACCCCAGCTGTGAATTTGTGATTACTCATCCATTGATCCAAATTGCAGTTGAAGAGGGCCAGATAAAGGATCTGGTTAATGTGAAAAGGAAGCCTGTTCCAAAGAAGGGTCAATCTCTGAGACACATATCTATCTCTCCTGCATGTTTTGTTTGCACCACTGATTAAGTTTATATTCCTAGCTCAGGTGGCACTCATGCTGTTTGACTTGCAGGTGTTTAGCAGCTCTATCAGTGTTGGATTTGTGAGTGCCTTGTAGGTCAGGCATACATCACCCCTTAATAGTTGGTAGGAGACACATTAAAGGGTTAGGACTTTTAGTCTATCCACATAGTTCATGTTGTTTACACCCTGTATTTTCTTTGGGTGTAAACAACTCTGAGGTCTCTCCAGCTGCTGTACATGCCTAGTCAAGTGGACTGTACTCAATTATTGGTCTAATGAGGTCTGAATACAGCAGAACTATAATTTCCTTGGATCTGGCTGCCATATTTTTGATTACAAGTTGTACCACATAAAAGGATTTCCTCACCACTGTGGACACAGGGCAATCAAAGTTCTGGATACTATCTATCTGTGTACCTAGATATCTCACTTCTGAGCCACTCTAAGGGGCATGCTACTGATTTTGTAATTTGCAGGGGTATTTGCCTTCCCAAAGGGTATGATAATGCATTTTTTTTGCATTTAGTTTTAGGCCATGGTTTTGGCACCAATCATTTGTCTGAGCTAGACCCCCCTGAAGGATATCTATATCACTGTGGATTCAATGATTGCCCCCAGCTTGCAGTCATCAGCAAACTTTGTCATGCAGAGGCCTTCCACATTTGCCTTGACTTCAGAGAAGTAAATTCTGAACAGGAGTGGTCCCAGTACTGAGTCCTGTGGCACACCACTAGTAACTGGCCTCTTGAGTGATCTGTATTCACCCATTTTAACTATGTGTGTCCTGTCCATGAGTCAATTAGCTATTCATCTGGTGATATAGGGGTTTATGTCCAGTTTTGTGACTTTATTTATAATACATGAGTGGGGAATTGTGTCAAATGGCTTGGCCAGGTTGAGGAAGGTGGTATGCACTGTTTTACCCTCATCCTTGGCCTTAGTTACTTTTTCAAAGAAACCCACCAGGTTCAGTAGGTATGAACTGCACTTGACAAAGCCAAATTGGGTCAGATCCAGTGTTTGAAAATCTCCTATGTCATTTATGAGGTCCATGATTATTATTTCAATGACCTTCATACAAAACTAGTCAAACTTATGGGTCTGTAATTTCCTGGGTAAGTAGATGGTCCTCCTTTATGCAGAGGGATGACTGTTGCTGTCCTCCACTCTATCGAACAAAGCCAGTTTGGAGGCTGTGGTTCAATGGAGATCCTATAATGGGCCTGATAGGTCCTGATTTAAACTGTTTAAAAGGCAACCTGGTATATTGGAAGGCCCCATTGAAGCCATGTTTTTAGCTTTAGAGAGGTCAGTGACAACCTATTATTTGGTGATAATTGGCAGTGAAGTGGTGGAAGGTATTTTTTGAGGGAGAAGTGGGGGTGATGGGCAGGTGAAATTTAAGCTGAGTTTGTCAGCCAGCAGATTTGCTATGTCTTCTGGTTGAGTATAGGTGATGCCATCTACTGCATATTGTTGGGTGTTGCCATTAAGATTGTGGCCATAACTGAAAAATGCCTTAATGGTTATCCTTAGCTTTGGAGGATATTTTTACCTCAAAGTCTGCTTTCAGAAACATGACAAGTACCCTAATTCATTTAGACTAATGAGGGACTTATTTCTCTGTTGTGCACATGCCCTCTTATTTTGTGACATGATTTTCTTTCGTTTGTTGTACAGCCTTTTAATACTAGGGGTCCACCAGGGTGGTTTGTTTTTGCGGTTTGACCTGGGTTTATTTCAGTCTGGTACTGCTGTTTTTTTGCAGTTGTTTATATGGTCATACAGAGCTTTTGTGTATGCCTTTGCATAGGTTTCTGTGTTTTCCGGATTTGGGGGAGCTTGAAAACTAGCTATGCTATCCCTTAACATGGGATAATTTACATAGAGAAGTTCTTAAAGTTTTTGAGGTTAGTTGGTTGACTAGTTTTACTTTTATTTCATGGAGACCTCTTTGTGATCTTATCTTACTAGTAAGAACATAACACTAGGAGGGATGCAGCACTCTCCCATATTTGTGAGTACCAGATCCAGGATATTTGTTCCCCTAGTAGGAGTGCAGGCTTGCTGTTCCAGGGAATTTGAATGTACAAAGTCAAGAAATCTTTGGGCCTGAATGTTAGTGGTCATGTATGCCTCTCAATTAATGAAGGGATAGTTAAAATCACCCATGAGTATGGTATTGGGCTGGATGGTGAGTGATTCTAGCAACTTCAGGTATGATGCATGGGTTCCCAGGTTCATAGCAGGAGACCTGTAACTAGCAAGAATATAGTAATGTTGTTTTCGGTTCCCTATTAGAAGACCAAAGACGCATTCTTTCGAATGCTTGTTGGTCGAACTCAAAAGCCTGAAATTGCAAAATATCGAAGTGGATTTTAAGCAATTTCTTTCCCAGGGAAAGAATTCACTTAGCCACTTCGTTACTTTGCCATTTTTGGCACTGTAGTGCGGTCTTGGAGTTGGTATATTTAAGCAGGGGGTGCGCCCCCCACTTAATGTAATGTTTAAAGTTATTTATTTATTTTTTTGGAACAGTGATTTTTTTTTCCCTAGGAAAAATCGCTGTTCTGACAGTTCAAAATTGTAAGCTTTCACTTACATAGTGTCGATTAAGCATTTGGTGATCTAATATAGACCCATTTTTTCCCATAGTTAGTTGGACATGGAGTAGCTCAAGCATGTCATATTGCTTGACCAGCCATGAGGTGTGCTTTTCCTTTATGTAGTTACCTCCACTTCCACCTTCATCTCTTTCATGTTCAGTGGGTGAGCGGAATGTATGAAAGGCATTATAGCCATTCACTGCCAGAGTGCTTTCCATTACTTTGCATATTTCAGTAGCTGCACATATGTCAACATTCTCAAGGGTGAGGCGAGCTTCCAGGGAGTGCACTTATGAACCCATGAACTTATGGTGTAGCATACTCTGCTTTAGTTACTATGCCATTTCTTAAGACCCCTAAATGCCCCTGAGTTATCTCTTGTATCCTTATTTTCTTTGTTCTGGGTACCACTATCTCCATTGTTTTTCCTAAGTGTCCTTCCTTACCCATCTTTTCTATGCTTTCTGCCCACATACCTATTTATGCTTGTATTCTGTCTCTGCCACTCTGTTTAGATGCCTTGTCTTTCCCCTATCTCATCCATTTTAATCTCTCTCTCTACCCATGCTCTGTTAATACCTACCTATCTGCAAACTGTACATATGGCCTTTGTCTCTGCCTATTCCTTCTTAGTAGTCATGGTCCTAGCTTGCTATAGCCCTTCCTGAAAATGTTACATTCTCAACTTTAGTTCAACAACCAGCTGCGTCAGTTATTTTATCTTACTTATTATTGTCCCGTCAGCCAGATAATGTCATATCTCCTCTCCTTCATATCCCTTAAGCAAAATGGGTATTTTGCACCCAGCACAACTTAACCATTCCTCTCCTTGCCACCTCCTTCACACTCTATTTTCTGCTCCACTTACCACTAGTTACTCCTCTCTACCATGCTGTTTTGATGTATATTTAATGCCAGGAGCTAGTCTGGACAATGTGTAACACTAAAAAGCACAATTTTCATTTCCAAAAAGAGCTCTGGTTAAAGATCTTTTTATAGCTAATTTTCTGTATCCTGTACTACCAACATATTTACTGATCACAAGATCTATAGAATGCAGTATGAGAAGACATAAAGGATGGCTGGTAGGTTTCTGGGATGCATAGAAAGCAACATTGTCACAAATAACAGCAACTTTTTAATCATTTAGAAGGACCCCTGTCACAAATACTATGTCTGTTTCTAGAAATAAAACTTAAGAACCACACAAAAGTGCAAGGAGCCAAATTGACTGTGTTAGCATACAAACATTTAATTCACTGCTTTCATCTGAAACAGACTTCTCCAGAAACACCATTTAATTAGAAACAACAGAAAATATATACAAATCTTAACCCAACCAATCACATTCTGAAAACAATTAAATAATTAAGTGTTTAAAAAACTAAAAGGAGCATTCCATAAAATGAATCCTCTACTTCACAGCCTTCTTTCCTTCAAAAGGCATTTGATATTTAATGTCATTTAATCCTGGAAAATGATCAGCCTTCAGTTTTATTTTCTATTCTGTTTCTGTCATATCTAGCTTATTTTTAAAATCACCTTCCCTTAAATTTAATAAAACCTGTTCAAGTACAAAAAATATAAATTTTTTGTATTTCTTACAAACACAGGAATGTGTCAATAAACCATTTTTATTGTCTCTCATTTTAATAGAGTACAAGTGTTCTTTAATTCTTTTGTTTAAAACTCTCGTAGTCATACCTATATAAAAAACTTGACATCTGGAGCACAAGCTAATATATGCAGCTCCCTTAGAATTACAAGTAAACTGACCCTGTGCCCCAATATTTTGTTCTAAATGTTTTAACATAGTATAAGGTCCTTCATAGAATAATCTGCAAACCACACAAGCCCCACATTTGTATGTTCCTTTAATTTTGTTTGTAGGAGCAGGGAGAATTTTAATATTATCATTCTGCAATAATGTTTTAAAGCTATTCTTTGTTTTGTAAACAAATAATGGATGACTATCTACAACATTACAAAGTTCACTGTTCCCTTCTATAATTTTCCAGTTGATGCAGATAAATTTATGAATAGCAAAACTATCAACAGACATGTCTAAAAAACAAACTGGAGTAAAACTATCCTTCATTCTCAGGTAAAAGTGGTGAATTAAATATTTGCATGCTAAAACAGTCAATTCATTTCCTTGTGCTTTTGTGCGGTTCTTATTTTTATTTGGTCTTAAGAGTTTACCACACATCAGAACGTTCTTATATATTTTTTGGTCTATTTCTTATATTTCTTTGGTCCATTTTTAAAAATATCACCTTCAAAAGGGTATAGACACAATAGAGGTAGCTCACATGATGTCACCAAAATAGATAAATGATTCCCATACATATATATATATATATATATATATATATATATATATATATATATACACATATATATATATATACATATATATTCTATATCTTTCTATATCTATATAGCTATATATATATATATATATATATATATATATATATATATATAAATAAATATATGGACCTATGTGATAAAATTGAAATACCATAACACTGAATGTCATATTTTGTGTGTGTGCGTGTGTGTGTGTGTGTGTGTGTATGTGTGTGTGTATGTATATATGTGTGTGTGCATGAGCCTGTCAGTCTGCCAAGAGAAAGGTTAGACAGGGATTAAAATGCCTGCCATGCCTGAATGAGGGCCTGTCTGTTGGACAATTTTCAACACTACCACCAGCCAATAAATAATGTGAGGTGAATCTCCTATGAAGACAGGAGACAGGAGATGTGTGGTTATATAGTCACAGAAATAGACAAAAAATTGGGTAATCAGATGACAGAGTGGGTACTGATGGTAAGCAGGAACAAACAAGAAAAAGAAAAAAATAAGGAAAAAGGGCATAGCAAAATAAATTTAAAATGGGTGGCAAAAGCCAAACACATTCTGGCTAGGCTTATAAATGCCCTAGGGCAGATAGCCTAGTATGAACCTATGAACCTATGAACCTATAAGGACAAGATCATTTACAAAAAGGAGAAAATAGGCTCGACACACAGAACCCTTGTGCATGTGCAAATTGATATGTTGTTACAGTTTGAAGATGTCTGCTATCTAAATTACAGAGAATGGTCTGTGACAAAAACAGTCAGTATAATCCATTTAGTCATCTCAGATGAAACATAGTCAGATTTAAATGTTGGGAAGGAGAAGTGAGAGACTGGCTCTATTTAAGGCTTCTGACAAATCAGTAAACATTGCGTCAGAACATTTGCCTTAATCAGTATTAGCATCAGCATGGCATCATACACACACACACACACACACACACACACACACACACACACGGTGTTATAACAGATCCAGCCCTAAATACAGGATCTCTGCTCTAGGAATCCATAGTTGTTAATGTCATCTAACATTTATTTATACACATAATATTTCAAAGATTTTTGAAATCATCTATAGAACTGAAACCTGGAAGCAGTGTTTCAGACAAGGATTACTTGCTTCAGGATGCCTATAAGCTTAGACTGTTTCCATGCGCAAATAACATGCCTGAGTGAAGAGAAAGATTTATTATATTTAAGCAGTGTTGAAAGTAAGCAGGGAAGTCCCAGAATGCCATTCCACTACCATTTTTGTAACCATCGCAGGATTATGGAATCTCTTTTAGTGCAATCACTCTCTACTGAAGTGAAGTCTGGTATGGAAATATTAACCATAAAAGTAGCAACATTGTCGAGCTGGAATCGTTGATTTCACTAGTAAAATAGTTGTGTTGTAAGGAAACACATAATAAGTAATCACTACTGAGATAAGCAGCGACTTCACATTGCTAAAGAGACAGCTTGTCATGAGCAAATTAACTGAATTAGCTATGATCAGTAATTCACAGCACCTTTTATCAATGCAAGTTACTATCTGGTTTTGTTTATGTCAGTGCAAAATGAAAGTTTATTTGGCTGTGTTTAGCTCAAGGTAGAAATGTCTCTGTGATAGCAATGTGGTGCATATGTTCCTGCCTAGGATATTTCTCTTTGGAATCTGCATATTTATTTTTATGTGTTTCATTTATTTTTTTCCTGGGAGGATGAGTTTTCTGTTGCATACTAGAGCTCTGCAGGTACGGTGAAATTGTGATCCTCCTGTCTGTGCAGTGTGCATCTTGTTCAGAACTAGCATCCCATTAAGGACAGGTTCTATTCCTTGTAATTATTAGTTGTTGGGATAGGCTGCAGATCCCTTCCATGCCTGAAGAAGGTAACAGAGGTGTTAGAAAAAGAATGAATAATCCCTAAAATCAATGTGGAAATATATCTTAAACATAATATGTATGTTAGTAGCATACACAAGAACCATAATAGCATCCAATATGGACCTCCATAGAATGTACGCCACATGCAAATGTCACACACATATGGGTGGGGGTGACATGTTCAACCATATTGACAGATATACATATCCAACCCCACACACATACATAGAGCTCCTCCACTTTTAAAGAAGTCTCAACACTGCATATTAAAATGAACACAAAAATAAATAAGTCTGTTATGGAAAACAAGGGTGGACGCATATACAGGACAGAGACTAACCAATGTAGGGCTGACATATTCTGATAGGGAATCAATACCTCCAAGACATTAGCAATGACATGTTTTTATTTAGTCCATCAGACTCTATAATGCCTTCTACCATCTTAGCACCATCCCCACTACTGAAGGAGTCCACAGAGTGCAATGTTAAACTCTTACCCATGTTTTTCTTTTTTCCCCCTACTTTTTATCTCTCTTTCATCTCATTTTTCAGTGCAATATTAATCATCAATGCAATTATCCTTTGTACGATATTCTATACCTTAGTTAAAGAATCATAATGTGCAATATCCCATATCCTAGTGTGAGTGGTAATTATCACAAAAGGCTGCCCCTTCAATATCACTACTATATATGGTATCAAACTCGTTTAATACTTTGGCTATGCTTAACAGTGCACCTATGTCAGGCATTGCTGTTATATATGTGGGGTAACATAAGTGAGTATAGTATCTATCAAATCTAATTATGTAACATATGTGTTTGGTCTACTTTGTGTCTATGTTTATCAGTGCAGTTGTAACATAAGCAATTTCCCGCAGGATCAATAAAGTATTTCTGATTCTGATTATTTGAAAAAGATCATATGATCTTTAAGGGAAGGTAAAAGAGTGAGTAGCTGGTTCAAGGGAATGGAGAAAAAACACAAACAGAATTAAATGATTTATGAGATTTCTGATGAATTAACCTTTCATACTTTCAAATTCAAATTTCAAATTCACAGTTCTTGAACAACTTACTGTGGATGAGACAGAGGAGGCCCTATAGAAGAGGAGGCCCTATAGAATATTTACTTTAGTATAAAGAACTGTTATGGCAACTGAGGGTCAATGCCAACAGTAATCCAGGACTGAATGATATGGTGTCATTGACTAGTTTTTTGAAATTAAAAGCAAATCTTTTTATGTAATTTGTTAACTTTTATTACTGCATTAATACAACATTATTATTAGAACATTTTTATAATTTCATATAACCTATGTTAATATCTTAGGCTTGAAATTTTTAACATTATTAGATATCATAAGCAGTGCAACATGATTTTTAGTTTTGTATGTAATTAAAAGGGAGTCTGTATATTTAAATGTAAATGGTGTTTAACACACATCTGTTAACGATGTCTTTGTAATGAGTATTTAAGGAGGTGAGGGTGTGATACTCTGTTTTTTCTGAAGAAGTCAACTGTAATTTGTGACGAAAGTGCTCAGCATTAAATTTCATTCTTGTTCCCGTGGTGTCAGCTCGCTTTGTGGTTTCCTAGTTTATTACTGTTTCGTTTGGTTTTCAGTATGGATTCTTTCATACTTTGTACATGGGTAGACTAATATATGATTTGGGTCATGTTATGAAGGACTGCATGTTGATTCTGGATTTCTCAAAATACAGACTGGCCTGCTATTTCTAGTTGCAGTGGTAAAATAACTTTAAACCATTCTTCTTTCTGTAGCAAATCCTCTGGCTGAAGTTATAAATGCAATCTTTATTAGCAGGATTATTTTTAATATGTTGCCAGTCTTTGTCTATTCCCTTCACTGAGCAATTCATTGCAGTGGTAATTCAGTTATAAACATAGTCTTTGTCTTTATTTTTTTCAAGAAGTAGGACAATGCAAGTTTTGCATATAGACTAGTTCTGTGGCAGTATCCGTTTAGAATTCATCAAAGACAAATGAGAACAGGGAACGATCAATATTTCTGATTTTCTGCAATCTATTGATTTCCTTACCATTAACATATACCATAAAGATCTAACTTGTGAAAGAATAGAATTATTTTAAATGACTAGGATCTCATATCAGCAACTTGAATGTCGCCGCAAGAGTCACTGCATGAACTATATTAATGTAAAATGAACTTGCGAGAGAATAATTACCATTCATCTCTGTAATAGGGTATGTGTGTGTGAGGGGGGGTATCATCAAGTGTGAAAAATTGTAAGATAAACAGATTCCTTCAGATCCGTTATTTGAGATGGACAAACATCTCCACACATTGACAGTACATGGACAATTAAAAAGAGCATGCCCTTATGCTGTCACATAGTAGGGTCAGTCTTTCTTCATGATCTTCTTATTGATCACTGCTGCAGTGGCCTAAGCTATATGGGTTATATCCTGCAGGGTTATAACAGCCGGCCGCATCCAAAGCTTCAGAACACCTTCCACTTGCTCAAACTGTTAGGCACCTTGAGATGAGCTGACTAAAAATACAGGTTTGGGTGCCAAGCCTTTCAGAGTTTTCATGCTGTCAAACAGTATGCTCTTCTGAGGTTTTCTAGGAGCTTCATTCGGCTTCTGCATTTCCTTTGCTGGCAAATTAGTTCCCTTCAGAGGAAAAAAAACTTAGTTTTTTTAAAAAAGTGCTTATTTGACAACTCTTTCCTGTTCAGGAAAGTTATTTTTAACCTAGTAGTTTGTATTTTAATGGACTGTCTCAAGACTGTAACGTACTTTTAAAAGGGAGCTCTCTTTTTTCCTGTTAGTTTAAAGTTGTGTACAGTATTAAAAAAAAACATTTTTTCTGTTGAGAAGTTGTGTTTATTTTACTTTTTAGGGGTGGCAAAATTTAAAGTGCTTGTTCCTGTGCTTTTGTGTAAAAAAGTGACTTTTAATTACTTTAAATGTCTACTAGCTTTTGTTGCTTGTTTATCCAGAAAAGAGGCACAATTTTTGGCTTGACCATAGAATAAACTGTCAGTCTCATAGTTTGTCCTTCTTCCATGCACAAAATGAAAAAGATAAGCAAACAGATTTTTCCATCACATTTGGCTAGTAAATTTTGCCTCAGCCACAGGAAGGAAACTCAGCTGTGGCCATTAGTTCTATCTCAGTCCACACATCTTTTACCCCGGACCCTCTGGTGTAGCACCTTCATCCACATATGGACACATCCTCTGCGGCTGTTGGGGTCCCCTCAGTGGGCAAGGGAGAGCCACTCTTGTCAGTCCTGGGAGAGGGAACAAGGAAGGCTTCCCTGTTTTGTCAAAATGTTGTGTCCATCCCTGGGGAAGCTGCTGCTTCCATTAATATCACTGTTGGCCTGATTTTTTCTGTCAAAATAGAACAGAAAACTAAGCATGAATCTACTTCTCCTCAAATTTCCTTGCACAGGAGTAATTTACTGGGTCTGGGTCAGGGTTTAATTCAGGCTATTGATCATTCTTATACAATAGTTTCTGGCAAAAGGAAGAGGGATACCTGTTTTCCTGAAGAGATTCAATATTCTGAATCTAGACAGTAAGATAAAGGGACAGATACAGTGTCTTTTTCCTCAGATTTCTGATTCAGACTCAGACTCAGAGGAGAGATCAGTTTCTCATTCTCCCTGTGGGGGCTTCTCTTTCTCTGAGACTATTTCCAGACCATCCTAGTGCTTTCAGTGGGAGAACACTGAGATTTCTATCAGCTGTTACAGAAAGAATTTTCAGAACCTTCACTTTTTCCTCCAGTTCTGTCAGCTTTGGAGGATATGTGTGTGCATGTGTGTGTTATTGCGTGCAGTTTTCATGACAGTCATACAGCTACCCTTAAAAAGCCAGATAAGATGTATAAAGTTTTTCAGTCTTTTAAGTTTTTATACATTATTTCCAAACCTGACCCAGTGACTATCGCTTTCGTTAATCCTACTACTGCTAAATATTTTGTTAATTCCAATCCTACTCTTTCTGATAAGGATGGGAAGATTGTGGATAAGTACAGGGAATAGTGCATGCTTCTGCAGCCTCCTTTGGATAGCGATTTAATTTTTATTCCCTTGCGACAGAGGTAATCAAAAAAGTGTGATAAGAGGGATGAGTTGATAACAGAGAAGATTTTTCAACCTTCCTTTTCCAAAATTTCTAAGGGATTTTCTAACCCCTCATTCAATTTTGGCAAAATCAAAATAAACAGTCTCAACAAAATACAGGTAAACAGATGTTTAAGAAGAAATGGCAAAGGGGCTCTTAAAAGAATTCAGGACATCATCATCATCATCATCATCATCTTCTTTCGGCTGTTCCCGTTAGGGGTCGCCACAGCAGATCATCTGTTTGCATTTCTTCCTGTCCTCTGCATCATGCTCTTTCACACCAACTGCCTGCATGTCCTCTCTCACCACATCCATAAACCTCATCTTAGGCCTTCCTCTTTTCCTCTTACCTGGCAGCTCCATCCCTAGCATCCTTTTCCCAATATACCCAGCATCCCTCCTCAGCACATGTCCAAACCAATGCAATCTCGCCTCTCTTGCTTTGTCTCCAAACTGTCCAACCTGAGCTGACCCTCTAATATACTGATTCCTAATCCTGTTCATTCTAGTCACACCCAGTGCAAATCTTAACATCTTTAACTCTGCCACATCCAGCTCTGACTCCTGCCTTTTTGACAATGCTACCGTCTCCAACCCATATAACATAGCTGGTCTCACTACCCTCTTGTAGACCTTCCCTTTCACTCTTATTGGTACCTGTCTGTCACAAATCACTCCTGACACTCTTCTCCACCCATTCCATCCTGCCTATACTCTCTTCTTTACCTCTCTTCCACACTCACTATTACTCTGAACTTTTGATCCCAAGTACTTAAACTCATCCACCTTTACCAACTCTACTCCCTGCATCCTCACCATTCCTCTACCCTCCCTCTCATTTACACACATATATTCTGTTTTAGCCCTGCTGACCTTCATTCCTCTCCTCTCTAAAGCATATCTCCACCTCTCCAGGGTCTCCTCAACCTGGTCCCTACTCTCACTACATATCACAATGTCATCTGCAAACATCATAGTCTACAGGGCCTCCTGTCTAATCTCATCTGTTAACCTGTCCATCACCACTGCAAATAAGAAAGGGCTCAGAGCTGATCCTTGATGTAATCCCACCTCCACCTTAAACGTATCTGTCACTCCCACCGCAGTCCTCACCAATGTCACACTACCCTTGTACATATCGTGTACCACTCTTACATACTTCTCTGCCACTCCCGACTTCCTCATACAATACCACAACTCCTCTCTAGGCACCCTGTCATATGCTTTCTCTAAGTCCACAAAGACACAATGCAGCTCCTTCTGACCTTCTCTGTATTTCTCCAACAACACTCTCAGAGCAAATATAGGACACCCCCTCAAAAAAAAAAAAAAAAAAAAAAAAACAAGAGCAGTCCAACAAGTCAGAATTACTTTTTACGAGACCTTGTCCCACCTTCTTAATTTGGCAGTCCCTTTTTCTTCTAGAAAGTCTGAATCTCCACTTTTTTCTTTGGCAGCAGATAGTTTCAGACAAATGGGTTCTAGAGATCATTCAAGGTTGCAGATGGCAGTAGGAGGAAATTCTTCCTTTCCATGGGGCAATCCCTCATCCACTTGGCCAGACTCTTTTATTTCAATTTGTCCTTCATCACAAGTTATCTCAGGGAGTGATAAAACCAGTTCCTCATTATCAGATAGGAAAAGGGTTTTAATCAAAGATATTTTTAGTTTTTAGTGACAAAGAAAAAAAATGCTTAGAGACCAGTTCTGGATCTATCTTTCTTTCTTTCTTTCTTTCTTTCTTTCTTTCTTTCTTTCTTTCTTTCTTTCTTTCTTTCACCTATTTGTGATAGTGCACAAGTTCAAAATGCTGTAACTTCACAACCTGTTACCTTTTCTTTCTCTTTCAATTTTCCTAGGAACTCTAGATTTAAAAGATGCTTATCATCACACCTCTGTTATTTCAACCTTCAGGTATTTCTTAAGTTGCATGTGGCTGGACGACATTGTCAATTCTCTGCCTTACCCTTTGGACTATCCACTGCACCAAGAGTGTTTACAAAGTGTCTAGCTCCAGTTATAGCTCATTGCAGTCTACAGGGTATCCGCACTTTTACATATTTAGATGACTTACTTAGTATTTGCAGTGTCTTTTTTAAAGTGCAGGAATCTCTAACTTGGATGAGAGATCTCTCACACAAGTTTGGATTCCAAGAGAACATTCAAAAGTGTTTTTTGTCTCCTCACACAGGATTGTGTTCCTGACATGTCAGCTGGACACCTCAGTTCAAAGAACTTTTCACCCAAATGAATATATATATATATATATATATATATATATATATATATATATGGATCACCTTCAGATGCCCGAAATGCCAAACCGCCGACACACAAATCACCGACACCAAAAGACCGACAACAAAAAATACCGACAACGCAAAACACCGAATACCATTACACCAACACACTACACGTAAACAACACAGTACACTACATAACATATCCACTATCCCTAACCCAAACCCTAACCCTAAGGTCCGACACTACCGCACACTTACCCTACCTGCACCCTAACCCTAACTCACTTACCCACCCCTAACCCCAAGGTCCAACACTACCGCACACTCACCCTACCTGCACCCTAACCCAAACTCACTTACCCACCCCTAACCCCAAGATCCGACACTACCGCACACTCACCCTACCTGCACCCTAACCCTAACTCACTTAACCCACCCCTAAACCCACAGTCCTCACTATCGCACACTTACCTGTCCACTCCCTAACACTAAATCCCTCACTCTATCGCACACTTACCGAGTCCGTCAGGTTCTCACCTTGTCGGTCATCTGCGTTGTCGGTGTTTTCGACCCGTCGGATTCCGTGTCGGTGAAATGCGATTTCGGGCATCTGAAGGTGACCCATATATATATATATATATATATATATATATATATATATATATATATATATATATATATGTCTATATCTATTTCTAAGGTTTTCCATTCATACTTGGTCACTGGAAGGGAATACCTATGATTTTGTGTTTCATACCATTCATCATTCTCATGATACCTCTGGCAAGACTCCACATGAGAAAGATACAATGGTATCTGAAGTCTTATCGGTCCCATTACCAGCATCCTTTGTCCTTTCAAATGCCAGTGCTGGGGCTTGTCAGAAGGGATGTCATTTGGTGGAGACAGCAAATATCCTTAAATCCAAGTCTACCATTC
Organism: Protopterus annectens; assembly: GCF_019279795.1. Classification (NCBI taxonomy): domain Eukaryota; kingdom Metazoa; phylum Chordata; order Ceratodontiformes; family Protopteridae; genus Protopterus; species Protopterus annectens. The sequence continues at coordinate 813,500,009 of NC_056745.1, forward strand.
TCTCTGTCTTCCTATTCCAAAGCAGCCAGTCACCACAGATGCTTCAGACCTTGTTTAGGTGGCAATTTCAGGAGGGATAAAAGTGCTAGGCATAAGGGACATGAAAGACAGATGCAAGCACATACATATAAAAGAGATGTTTGCTCTGAACAAGGAACGCTTCTAAATCATCTTTGTTCCCTGGGACCTCTTCAAGTTGTTGCAGACAATACCACAATCATGTGGTACATTAACAGGTAAGGGGGATCCAGGTCGTACCCTTTGCAGACTAGTTATGCTAGCTTGGGGTATAGCTTCACAGCACAATCTCACTCAACAAGCATTCTATATTCTATCAGAGCAAAATAAGGTGTCAGACAAGCTGAACAGGACAAGGGTAGACCCTCATGAATGTAAACTAGATCAGAACATCCTCCAAGATTTGATCCATCTGTGGGTAGTTCTTCGAGTAGACATACTTGCTCCGCTCTGAACAATCAGCTGGCAAGATTCTCAATGCATGAAGGCTTGGAAGACAGATGCATTTATTTTGATTGGACAGGAGTGTTCTTGTATGCTTTTCCGCTCTCTCAACTAGTATCCAGGGTACTTCTGCAGACTCTAAAGGAATCCCCCAAGATCATTATGGTGACTCCCTTCTGACCTATGCAACAGTGGTTCTCCCTTCTTTTGGAAATAGCCAGGGACAATTACCACAAGCTTCCGCACAGACTGGATCAGCCCAGAGCCCAATCAACTTCAACTGACTGTCTGGATGATAAGATCTTATTTTTTTAGGCACTTGTTTACTGAGGACAAGCAGCAGATACTAATGGAGACAAGAAAGCCTGCTAATAGAAAATCATATGCTTACAAATAGAAAAGACTTTCTAGCTTGTGCCAACAATATAACCAGCAGTCATTCAGGGCTAGTTGTTCTGTAGTTTTACAATATTTGTCTGAGTTACTATCCTATGGCCTTGCTTACTCCTCCATTAAGGTTCATTTATCAGCCATTTCAGCATGTCTGCCCATGGATCCTCCTCTTTCAGTGTATTTTCATGTTAAAATGTTTTTGAAAGGGTTTTTTATAACAGGCACCAAGGGAAACTGGTGGCCCCCCTTTGGTATCTTAATTTTATGGTACAGAAACTAGTATTTGCTCCATTTGAACCAGCTAACCTGGCTGACTTGAGATTCTTAACATATAAAACAGCTTTACTGATTACTCTGACCTCTGCAAGGAGGGTATCTGAGTTGAAAACATTTATGGTAAGTCAACCCTACCTCATTTTCCACAGTGGCAGGGTTTCTTTGAGAACTAACCCTTATTTTATGCCTAAAGTGGTATCTGAGATTACTTTAAAACAAACTATCCATCTTCCCATTTTCTTTCCTGAATCTAAAAATGAAGGAAAAATGATACTCATTACTTTTGATGTCCACAGACAACTCAGGTACTATCTTGACAGAACAAAATCTTTTAGATCTTTGGATCGATTGTTCATTTCTTGTGAAGGTAAGACTAAGGGACAACCTGGGTTAAAACAGACTATTCCAAATGGTTGTCTAAGGCAATAGCCTAGTTTTGTTATGATGTTTTTATACTCACCACAGCAAAACCATTCTAGGTAGTGTGATGGTCAACTTTACCAGGGTCCTGGCTTCATATATTTTTTGAAAGGGTTGGATTCCAGAAGTATTCTAGAAGCAGCAACATGGTCCTCTGTATATAATTTTACAAAGCCCTATGAGCTTAATTCTATCTCTGGGTCTAGGTCAGGCCTTGCTAAAAACATTCTCCAGGGGTTCCTGAATTCTTCTCTTTCCACCTCTTAAAGTTTGTAAGCTATGGTAATCTACACATATAGCTTAGGCTACTGCAGCGGTGATCATTATAAAGAATATAGTACAGTTGTGTAAGTAAACTTACCATAACAGTAGATGTTTGAATGATCACTGCTGCAGTAGCCACTCCCTCCCACTATCTCCCTATTTTCTTTGTGTTGCTTTTGTCAGGGTGTGGACTTTTTATTTTTTGTTGTTCCTTGCATTGTCCTTTCAGGGTTCAGTCTCCTCCTCTCTGTTGGCATGAAAACTCTGAAGGGCTTGTCACCTAAAATCTATCCTTTTAGTCAGCTCAGTAAAAGCCAACTAATGGTTTGGTGGCACATGGAACATGCCTTGACGTTTTGGAAGATGTCTGGCTGTTATGCCTTGGAGGGTATAACCCGTATAGCATTGGCTACTACAACAATGATCATTCAAAGCTCTACTGTTACTGTAAGTTTACTTACACAACTGTACTTTATAAGTAAATAAGAGGACAGAAGTTAAAAAATGTTCAGACA
>NC_056745.1:813512338-813549838 GCF_019279795.1 Protopterus annectens
TGATCCAGTTATGTTCTGTCTTCATATTTGATCTCTCTGCTGGACTTAACACAGTGGATCATGGCTTCAAATGGTTGAGAGTTCACTGTGACTTTCTGGTGTTGTGCTTGACTGATTTACCTCTTACCTTCTGGACTACTCCGAGAACATGGATACAGGGGATAATTCCTCTACTAGCATACTTTTACAGCATAATTTTTTTCAGAACCTGATCTTTGCACCATTGCTATTCAATCTGTATATCTGTTTTTAAAGAAAAAGAGGTATGCCATACCAAGCATACGTCAATGATTTTCAGAATTACATCATTTTTACTCAGGAATCTGTTTTTAACACCAACTACCCCTAGAAATTAGGTCCCTTAACCAAACAAAACATTTCAAAATAGCCACTCGGGAATATCTAATAAATAAATGGTCCTGCTATTGTAGTCATCCTCCCTGAAACTACCTAATCCTAGCTTGTCTCTCATCCTTCTTTTCTCTTCCACTGTCTGTCTTAATATCCATCTACTTCTCTGTCTCGTTGCTTAACCTCTACATTACCTTACTACTCCATCTGTACCTATACTGTATAGAACTACTTAATAATAATGAACACTGTTTACCCTACATTGACATTGTACCTAAGTTTTTGTTGTAAAAATTCTGACATTGTACTCTACTGCTTTTCTGTATGATTTGTTGTAAATGCTTTTTGCAGTTTGATCTCTAACATTTGTACCCAACTGTTTTCTGTAAAATTTTATTGTAAAATGTTATTTTTCTCTAATTGTTTTAGCTGCCAGTGCAATTTTCTTGCTGACTTTATGTAAAAATAACTGATTGCGGAGCTTTTCTCCTCAGGTCTCCACTGAAAATGAGCTAATGCTCAGCTGGACTAACCCGGTTAACAAATGTAAAATAAAAATAAAATAAAATAAAATTAGTTCTGAAAACTACTGCAGTTATCCCTAAAATGGAACGTGATTCAACTGATATTTAACCCAGCTAAAACAGTGGTGATCCTGGTTGGCAATACACATTCCTCTCCTTTTGCCTTATGCTACACGGGGGGGGTGGGGGGGGGTAAACTAGAATTTTCTTCTCAAGTCCATAAGTTCATGATCTGGATAGGACTCTTGATGACAGACTGATGCTTAAGAAACAAGTGTCAGCTGTCATCAAGATATATTTCCAACAAAAAATATTCCTGTGATTCAGTGTTCCGTCATGGCCTAATGGTTAAGGTGTTTGTCTTACAAACACGAGGTGCAGGGTTTGAGTCTCACAAGGGATAATTGGCTAGGCTTAAAATGGCTTGCAAGGGCAGTTAGTCTAGTATTAACCTATGAACCTAATCAGGCTAGAATACAATGATGTTTTCTCACTTAGACTGCCACAATACACTTTACCTTGGGCTGTCCGGTGGAGACCTGGAATGACTGCAAAAGGTACAGGATTTAAAATAGTTTCAATGGGAAATTCTCATCAATGTCACATCACACCTCTGCCACAGAACTCACACTAAATTTTTGCTGCTGCCAGATTTAAGATCTTTCTTTTGGTCTAGAATGCCCAAAACTTTCAAGTTCCTTCTTACATGAAACAGCTTCATCTGAATTATTTATCACTCAGGTCTCTTACATCACCACATGAAAGGCTGACAGCTGTTCCGGGGGCTTAATTAGAAGCCACTGTCAGCTGGCTATTTGCTTATCTTGGCCCAGTACTGCCCAATCACCTGATAGCCTACAGATCAGTAGGTAGATCATGAAGAAAATTGTCCATCCCTGTTACTTTACAGTGGGCTGAAAGCATAATCAGCCAAGCTCTTAGATAATAAGGGAGTGAATGTGCTGCAGGGAGATAGGTGGGTACAGAACTCACATCTTTCCATAATCTGCAGGGAGATCCAATTAAAGTGAAGTTTTATATAGATATATATATATATATATATATATATATATATATATATATATATATATATATATATATATATATATCTATATCTGTGTGTGTATAAAATCTTTGGTGTCCTGGGCAAATTATCCCTATTCAGAATATCATCTCAGGTCTCCCTGAAACTAGGTTCTGTCTACTAAAACAAATGGTTAACAGTAATAATAGTGATAATAATAATTGTTTTAAAGTGAAATGTTTTGCAACAGTGTATATAGTTATATTAGTTTCATTATATTGTAGTAAAGAGACTCGCAGGATGGTTGTCTGATTTTCTACTGTCTCCCTTTACTTGGTAGCCAGTCTAATAGGACTATTTTACTCACTCTGTGGTTCTCTTATAACCCCATACTTAACCATTTCTTGTACTTCATGCATAAAATGCTCAGCATTGGGACTTTAGTATTTGTTAAGGCTTTAAGAGTAATTTCTCCCCAGTTAGAGTTATTCTGTTCTGCTGATTTAAACTTGTTTTATCAGGCAACTGTGTATATCTCCTTATTTCTGAGAAGAAATGTTTGTACTTTTTGCTTCTGAGTAGCTGATAGCAACACAAAATACCAGAAATATCTCCAACGAAGAATTTATAGACATGCTCAATAAATGTAACTAGACACCACTCCATCATCTCCAACTCATCCAGGCCGTAACATACTTCAATGACCCTTTTTCTTAGCTATTCTAAATAGCTTAGCACCAACTCGTACATGTCGTGTTAAAAGTAAGAGATTGCTCTGAATATCAAAAGCAACCATTAGAATTCAAAAAAACTAATGGACAAAACTTGGTTTTGATATCAGAATGCAAAAGACAATAAAACTCTGGTAGCATACTAGCAGCTCAGCAATTAAACAAAAAAAAACAACTCAAACCAGACAAAAAAACATATTATACATCTATGCAAAACAAATATGAAAACAATCCCAAAAAGTTCTGGCAGGCAATTAACTTGCTCCTCTACCCAGGTAAAGCCACAACCCCAGAACCAACAACCAATAACCAAAGAGTGAGTATTGCCTCACAAATCAACACCTACTTTATAAACACCAGCCTCAGCTTAGTTACAGGGAACAATTCCATGCCACCATCTCTTCCACCTAATGTGGAAGCTAACAGCAACTCTTTTGACCTCAAACCTGTCCCAACTAACGTCATAAGAATGATGCTGAAAAAACTGAAACCTTCAGCCTTAGCAGCTGACCAGCTCCCCAATGAGTACCTCAATCTCTCAGCTGATGCCATAGCTCTGCCTATCTCCATTCTGGTAAATAGATCTATAGCAGAACAATATGTCCCAAAATGAGGGAAACTTTCCTATATAACACCTCTCTACATAAAGGAGGAACATCAACACATTTAAACAATTATAGACCCATAGCCATACTTTCCCCATGTCAAAATTCTGGAAAAATGTATACACACTCAATTACTATAATACCTGCTATCTCACAACCTTATCTCTCCTTCCCAACACTGTTTCAGACTGAAACACAGCACCACCACAGCCCTAATTAATTTTGCTAATACCATCAAACAACTCAGAAATTCAAACAAGTAGATCAATCTGCCTAGACATGTCAAAAGCGTTTGACACTGTCTCCCATCAGAAACTCTTTAATATTATTGCCTCGCTAAACCTATCAAAGACTTCCCTCTAATGGTTCCTAAGCTACCTTTCTGACAGACAACAAGCAGTACAATGAAAATCCAAAATCTCACCACTTCTGCCTTGTGTCAGTCAGTCCCCCAAGGATCCATACTAGGGCCCCTTCTTTTCACCCTATTCTCTAATGATCTAGCCTCATCCACAACACATGCTAAAGTAGTCCAGTATGTGGACAATTCAACTTTAATCTGCTCAGCAGATACATTACCAGACCTCCAAACAGTAGCACAACAAGCTTTTAATGATATTGAAACATATCTAAGTAAATCACAACTAATCCTCAACCCCAAAAAGACACAGTTAATGCTATTTGCCAGTAGCAAACAATCACTTACCACCCTTCCTTTCACCATTCTCTCAGCAAACAACACTGACATCCAGCCAGTTGAGCATACAAAACTCCTCGGCATGACTATTGAAAACAAACTTAAATTTGACCAACACATGGCAAACATAATCAAGAAAGTTCACATTAAACTTGGATCACTGTAAAGAAGCAAGCCATTCCTCACTGACAATATCAGACTAGCCATATCAAGAACCTTCTTCCTCTCTATGCTCCATTATGCTTCCCCCCCTTTACCAACTTAAAAAAAATCAGGCTTAACCAAATTGGAAACTTGCTGCAACAAAATAGCCTGCTTCTCAGCCAACCTTCCCCACCAAACTCATCATTGTATTGCTCTACATAAATTAAATTGACGCGAGCTAACTAACCTTCTCCATCTCTACCAACTTAAATTCATACACAATATCATCTTCTATCCTGGCAATTGGCCATCCCTCAAGGAACTTGTTGTTCCCTACTCAAGGCCACAAAGCCTAAGATCCACAGACATAAACTTGCTCACAGTAAATAAAGCTAACAATACTTACAGTGAAGCCCAATTCTCCTATCCAATAGCCAAATTATGGAACTCTCTACCCCACACCCTCCAAAACACACCTGAATCTACCAATTTCAAACAACTACTATTTGAACATCTATCCAAAAACTGGCATTCCTCCTGTGCAAAACCTGACTGACAAGATATCTATAACTCTCTCACCATACTGTCTACTCCCTTCCTCATTTTCTCCTTCTCTGTGGTGTTAATACTGCTCATAAAAAAAAAATATATATATACATATATAAAGGAAATCTCATTTGTTCATAACTATTATTTAATATGAACACAGTACTAATTTTATTATTCTTGCAGTGATCTTTACTGAAATGCTTGTGTGATTTTCTTTTTTTGAACTTTTATCTACTAGAAAACAGTATTGAATACTTCTTTTGTATAGACTAACTGGATGATGTTTATTCTGCATCTTACTATATGTATGTATGCAATTGTACTATCTAATTATTGTATTTTGCTTATATGAAAACATGCTTCTGGCCCAGTCGGACAAATGTAAATAAATAAATAAAGACCTCTATTTTGACTTCAGGACATGCTGGATTAACTTTCACTTTTCTTAGGTTCATAGGTTCATAGGTTCATACTAGGCTATCTGCCCTAGGGCATTTATAAGCCTAGCCAGAGTGTGTTTGGCTTTCGCCACCCATTTTAAATTAATTTTGCTATGCCTTTTTTTGAGGTTAGTATACTGTGCCTCTGTCTAACAGTGACACAGAAGTGATAGCCGGAGTAAACCTACGATCTCCCATCCACTCATCAAGATTCCTCTTGAAGAGAGTCAGTGTGGGACTCTGCCTAACCTGGACTGGAATTTTATTCCAGAGTGATGGGAGCCTCTGGGTTATGAATCTGTCCCTCCAGCATGTCCTATTTATTTCAGTGCTGAGGTTCAAGTCTCTCGAGTGCGTAGCTCGATGGGATTTGGATTTTCTGAGGTGCAGCATGTCCATTAATTCCGGGTTGGACATGGCTTTATACGTCAGGCACAGATCGCCTCTGAGCAGGCGGTATGCCACTGAGTAGAGCTGGAGTTTCTTTAACCGGGCAGCATATGGCATCTGTTTGAGCCCTTTGATCCTCTTGGTGAGGTACTTTTGGGGTCTTTCCAGTTGCTGCAGGTGTCTGGTAAGGTACATCCCAAAAGGGGCATTGTACTCAATTATGGGCCTGATGAGGGATGAATAAAGTGGTACGATGACCTCCCCTGATCTAGATGTGAATCCCTTCATGATTAGGTGGGCTATATAAAATGTTTTTCTAACCACTTTGGCCACGTGGTTGTCAAATGAGAGATTGCTATCAACTTGGGTCCCCAGGTCCCTAATGACTTCTTCTGTACTTAATGGATTACCACCTATGTGGTAATTTGTGGCACTTTGTTTTTGCCAAAGGGATGACTATACACTTTTGGCGTTTAGCTTGAGGCCATGGCTCTGGCACCAGTTGTCTGTTTCTATGAGGCCCATTTGGAGGATGCTTGTGTCGGCTGGAGAGTTGATTATGGCGCCCAGTTTGCAGTCATCTGCGAACTTGGTCAGCCACAGTCCTTCCGTGTTGGCCTGTACCGAGAAATATATACCGAACAAGAGAGGTCCCAGGACTGAGCCTTGTGGGATGCCACTTGTAACTGGTTTGGAGTCTGACATGGCTCCAGCAATTCTAACCATGTGGGTTCTGTCCTTGAGCCACTTTGCAACCCATCTAGTGACATAGGGGTTTATATTTAAGCTGGTGAGCTTATCTATAATGCCCCAGTGGGGTATTGTATCGAAGGCTTTTGCGAGGTCCAGGTAGGCTGTGTGAACCACCTTCCCCTCGTCAATGGCCTTGGTGACTGTTTCAAAGAAATCGACCAGGTTTAAGAGGCAGGATCTGCCCTTAACAAAGCCAAACTGGGTAGGATCCAGTGTCTGTAGGTCCCCAATATCTTTATTTATGAGGTCCATGATGATCCTTTCCATAGCTTTGCAGACCAAGCTAGTCAGGCTTATGGGGTGATAGTTTCCAGGATCCGTTGAGGCACCACCTTTGTGGAGAGGGACCACTGTTGCTGTACGCCACTCTTTGGGTAAATATCCTGTAGTAAGGCTAAGATTGAACAGTAGTTTTATGTTTGTGTTTAGCTCTTCTTGGAGTTCATGTAGGACGCAGCCCGGGACACCATCTGGTCCCATTGATGCTGTGTTTTTTGCTTTGGAGAGGGCGGCTCTTACCTGAGCATCTGAGATGTCAGGGGGGCAGCACTCTGTTGGGATAGATATTTGTCCTTTTGGTGGGGAGAGGGGGGAGAAGTTTGCACTGAACCTGTCAGCTAGGATGTTGGCAATGTCTGTGGGCTCGGTGTATTTTTTGTCATTTTGGACTAATTCTGAGCATATCTGGGAATTCCCACCCAGGTTCCTAACATAACTAAAGAAAGCCTTGTGATTATCCTTAGCGTCCTGTGCAATTTTTCTCGAAGCTGGCCTTAGACGATTTTATGAGTGCCCGTTGGTTTTTGCTAATACTGATCAGAGATGCCTTCCCGTTTTGGGATTTTGCTCTATCATGTAGTAGCTTCCTCCTTCTATTGTATAGTTTGTTTATGGCTGGGGTCCACCAGACAGGACGTCTGCCTTTGGAGGATTGGGTCTTGGTTTTATTTGGGATTGCATGATCCATGCATTCCTGAAGGTGTTCATAGAATGCGTTTATAAAGGATTCTGCGGTCTGGGCCGTATTTTCCACAGGCCCGGGGGCTTTGAAGGATTTCTCCTTGGTTTTGAGGCGTGTGAAATTTGCTTTAGAGAAGTTTTTCACTGTGGTTTTCTGGGCAGGGGGTGGGGTCGGGATGTGAATATCCAGTAAGATTAGTTTATGGTCGGATCTTACCAGTGAGGGATACACTTCTGGTCTGGAGCATAGTGTCCCCATGTTGGTGATGATCAGGTCCAGTATGTTTTCCCCTCTTGTGGGAGTGGTAACAAGTTGTTCCATAGCATTTGAGTTTATAAATTCTAGGAACCTTTGGGCTAGGGTGATGGAGCTAGAGTAATGCTCCCAGTCTATGTTTGGGTAGTTGAAGTCGCCCAATATAATGGTGTTTGGAGAGACCTTCATATTTTCCAGTATTCTCAGGAAGGCCAAGTGGGGTTCCTGTGTTTGGGAGGGTGGTCTGTAGCAGGCTATAAACTGGAAGGCAGTTTTACCCACAGTTAGTTGCACATGGATAGTCTCTGATGCTTCGTGCTGTGCCACCAACCTTGCAAACATAACTTAGTACAGAAGTTTCCCAGCCTTACCTTCTAATTCACTTCTCTTGCTTTATACTTCAGAAATGCCCTGCTATTTGATTACTAATACAAGTACCTAATTTCCTGATTTTAACTATCTCAGATGAGCATTTTTCTTATTGTTTTTACTGTGCCTTCTCCATATGCTATTTCACTACTGGCATGACAGTTCTTACCCTGTTTCTACAGATCAAAAAAATCTCATATCACACTTTTAAAGGTTGTGCTTTCCTCCTTCTTTCATTCCTTCCATATTTCATTTTCTATACCTAGTAGGTTTCATGGAGGTCTTCTGTCCAGCAATTCAAATGGTGTGAATTCAGTTGAGGCTTGGGGTACTTCTATTTCACCAAAGAAAATAAATGTCATAGCTGGTCCCATTTTTTCTAATCTATCTGTATATGTTTTTGTAACATGGCTAAGTTTTGTCAAAGAGTTCAGATAATTCATCTCTTTAAATGTTTTTTACTTTAAATCACTGGCAATGTCCATGTATCACACTGGACATGAATGGAATGTCTTGGATAGTAAGATTTTCTTGCGGAATTCATACTCTGCAGAATAATGCTACTATATGTCTTTCAGTATGGAAAATGTAGTTACTCTTCACAAGGTTTATGCCTAAGAAAATGTTGTTGCTTAATCAGCAACTATCAGGGTATAGTGATGATGAGTATTTGATGTAACATGTGGAAAATGTCCATTGCTGTTCTTTCAAAAGGTTTCAGAGAACTCTTAAATCCTGGACTGGGTGTTGCTGTTCTTTCAAAAGGTTTCAGAGAACTCTTAAATCCTGGACTGGGTGTTGCTGTTCTTTCAAAAGGTTTCAGAGAACTCTTAAATCCTGGACTGGGTGTTGCTGTTCTTTCAAAAGGTTTCAGAGAACTCTTAAATCCTGGACTGGGTGTTGTACTTTTTGTAGAATAGGCTACATAAAAGCTATGTCCTTCATTGTACCACGTCAATAAAATATAGCCAAAGTTCTAGACTTTGTTTAGACATTTCCTAAATGACCCCTAAATATGTTGATGTGTGCTGACTTATTACAAGTATTCTAAAAGATTTTAGATTTAGTGGCTGTCTCAGTGCCTGTTCCCTGTTTTTAGTTACTCTGTGTAGCAGTTCACTTCTTAACTCTGTGTAGAGGCATGCAGTGGGACTATTCTGTCTATTTGGTTTCAAGCCCATTCTCTCTACTTCTCTCTTGCATTACTTAGGTATTGACCACCCAGCACACTTGCCTGAAATTAGCATGGCTTATTTGAAGTTCAGCTAAATCAATATTTTCCTCCGTATTCTGACATGAAGTTGGCCTAGTGGTTTATTCGCTTACATATACATATACATATGCAGGGATTTTCAGTTCATCTAAGTCATACCCTTTAAAGAGAAACTTATGAAAATAATTGCCTTCCTCTCAGAATACAATATGTTTCTCCTTTTCTTACTCAGCATTAGTATTATCTAGTTTTCCGTTACAGAATGGCTTCTGTTTCAGGCTGACCAAATGTTTTCCCCTTAACTTCCATAGTTCTTTAAGCTGGGGAAAATCTTGACCAGTGATTACACTATGAGAAATACTGGGCACCAAGACGTCAATATGTAAACTTTTACCCAAGAGAGACTGCATTTCTACTTATTTAACTGGGTATTCCATTTTGTCTCTGTGTACACATATTGTTTCTGTTGCCTGCTTATTATTTGTTTTTTGCTTTCAAATATATTGTGATTTAACCAGTTTCATTATGCTTCCTACATCTCACAAACCTAGTAATTATTTCCTTTCTACAACAATACTAGAATTCATAAGTCTCTGTCTAGCACAATGACATAGTGCAAATTCTACACTTCTAGAAGTTAACAACAATTCACTGCCACACTCTACTGGTACACTTGCAGGCACACTGTAATAAACTGCTGACCAATATTAATATTTTTATAGACATATTATTGATGTCATTAACTAGACAATTATTTTCTAGAATATTTAAAACAAAAAATGGTTCAAACAATGACAAGGTTTTTGGCTACAGGTAAAAACAATATTTAGGTAAACGCTTATTAGTAGCCGTTTATGCAAGACTGGTTTAGGACCTACAACTTCAGTTGTTAACAAGTGATCAACTGATACGATCACATGTTTAGAATAATTAGGGACAGTCTGAACTATGCACTTCTTTAAGCTACTAGGACATGCTGTCTTAAACGTATCTATCCATTTATTTATTTATTTCTCTTTGTTTACCAGGAAAGTCTGGTTGGGTAATACCCATTTTCAGCAGAGGCCCAGGAGAAAAGTTCCATTTGCTTATGTTCATTGTATTAAGTTCCAGTCAAACACAGAGTAGTTACATTTTCAAATACAGAGTAGTTACATTTCTTTTAGTAGTTATACACAAACTGTAGTTACATTTCTATTTACATTTATACACAAACAGTAGTTACATTTATACATATACATTCTAAGATTTTACAGAGGTGAAAGTTACTAAAGAGAAAGCACACATGCACATTAGTGGATTGTACAGGTATCGGTTATGTATAAAAATTGTTTTGTCATTTCAGTAAGAGGATAAGTTTATTATATTTAAGGAGAGTTTTTGGATAGTATTGTAGAGTGAAAAAGTTTTGACCCTGTGATGAGCATGTACAGGACCAGGACTGGTTAAGATGTTGTTTAAGCAGTGGTTTAAAACTACTGAGTTTGTCAAGAGATTTATTTGTATGGGGATACTATTCCAGAGTTTAGCAATACATTGGGAGTACTAGAAGAGAGATCCCTTGCTGGACAGTAGGGTAGTAATACGTTTTGTAGTGCAGGGCATTTTTCTGGTTGATGAATGAGTTTGTGCACTGTAGTCAGTTGTGAATATGTTAGACAGTTGTACAGTTCAATCCAGTTTAATTGCTTTAAGCTAAGACAATGGTGGGCCCTATGAGGGAGACTGGTGGAAAATCTAGCTATTTTATTGTAGCACTAGGCAAGTTTCTTTCTTTGAGTATTGTTTATGTTTGTCAGGATAGGACCAGTGTATAAGAGAGTCGGCAGTAAGAAGGTGGTGGCTAGAGTTTTTCTTGCATTATCTGTAAGGAATCCATTGATCCTATAAAGTGAGCCTAGTTTCTGATGTGTAGATTTAATGGTTTGCAGTATATCATGTTCATGTTTGAGACTGTCATCTATTATAATGCCTAGAAGTTTACTGTGAATTACAGTTTCAATGACAGTATTATTTGCTGACTTTACAGTAAAAGATTACTTTTGATTTTGGCAACTTTTTGAGGTGAAAAGGCTTAACTTAGTTTTCTTGTGGTTGAGTAAGAAATTTGATTCTTTGAGCCAGGCTTCTACAGAGGTAAAAGATTTTTGGGTAATGTCTTGGAGCTTATTTATTGTTGAGGCTGCACATATTAATGTTAAGTCATCCGCATACTGAACTAAACTGGTATGGTGAGTGGAGGTGTGGACGACATTAATAAATATATTAAATAGGAGAGGACCTAGGGTAGAGCCCTGAGGGACACCTGTAGTAGCTGTTTGAAAGGATGAGCAGGTTTGTTGCCATTTGATGGCTTATTGTCCTCCAAATGGGTAACTAAGAAACCACAACAAGGAGTATTGTGAAAGTCCTATTGAGGAGAGTTGAAAAAGAAGTTGCTGGTGTGAGACAGTATCAAATGCCTTTGACAAGTCTAAGAACATGGTGGACACAAGCAGACCACTGTTTCTATGTCAGTTTATTATATTGGGAAAATGTAGTTGAGCAGTAGTGGTGCTGTGCTGGGGCCTAAAGCCATGTTGTGTTTCTGGGAGCAGGTTATTTGAGGTTAGGTATTGCATCAGTTGCATATGGATGTATTTCTCTAATATTTTGGAGAGGGAGGAGAGAATCACTATTGGTCTGTAGTTATTAAACTCTGTAGATGTACTGCCTTTGTGCAATGGTAACATATAGGATTTTCTCCACAGTGCTGGGACAAATCTTTTTGCTATGGACCTATTAATTACTATGGACACAGGGAAGCCTATGACTTCTGCTGCCATTTTTAGGTAGTCTGATATTAGTTGGTCTATAGCTACAGAAGTAGTTTTTAGCTTAAGGAGCAATTTCCTTATGAGTGAGGTAGGTAGTGTACTAAAATTGAAGAGCTGTGTGCGGTTTTGATTGGACATGGGCAGAGTGAGGGGGCTGATGTGTTAGTGTCTAAGAGAAATAATACTGATTGTATAACGTAGTAATTAAACTTTACAAGGATAGAGTCTGCAGTATTTTCTATTTTTGGAGAGGGACTAGTGGTCTTGCCAAGGTAGAGTAGTTTATTTAGTGATAACCAAAAAAGTTTTGGGTTGTTTATATTTGTCTTGTAGGTTGGTATACAATGTTTGCTTATCCTGTTTGACATGGAGTTTTGAAAGGCTTCTAAGTTGTCTAAATTTCTGGAAGGCATTTTGAGTTTTACTTTTATACCAGTTTTTACAGGCTTTATCCCTTTACATCATGTTATTTTGTTTTCTTTGTCAGTCATGGTGCAAGGTTGGACTTTACTCTTTTATTACGTACTGGTGCTAGATTATTTAAAGTCTGTAAGAATACATTATCTTTATCTAGATTATGGTGATTTCTAATAGCATAGTTTGGTATGTGGTCACCTATGCTATCTGAGGGGCAGCCTACTTTTGTCAGTTTGTCTGGTTTGCTTGTAAGAATGCAATCTAATGTTTAGTGTCTCCCTGACATTTTATTGATTCTAGTGGGTGTGGTTATTAATTATCTGAAGTTGTACAAGTTTATGGATTCAGTGGGGGTAGTGGAACGTATGAGTTGAAGGTCTATATTTAAGTCTTCAAGTATTATAGCTTTGTTGTTAATTTATAGGGATGTCCAATACACGGATGCTGTCAGCAGTATCACTGTTATTCTCTGGTGGTGTATTAATTGCTATTAAACATATAGTTTTCCTATTGCTGATTTTTAAGAGTGTTATTAGTAGTTCATCATTGTTCATGTTGGGTATTTCCTGTGGAAGTAAGGTAACGGTTAGGGAATTTTTTTTATAAATGTTTGCTACACCATCTGCATGCTTGTTTTGTCTGTCATGCCTGAATATATTGTATCCTGTGAGGTGATCTCATTAGTCTTTATTTCTTTTTTAACCAGATTTCAGTAGTTGTGACTACATCAGGATTGTACGTGGCAAGATAATCATGTAGGTCATAGGTTTTATTGCACATACTTCTTAAGTTCATATTTAGTAAAGTAAGTTTGGATTCTGTTTTCTGCTGAGATGTATTAGGTGACTGGTTTATTTTGGGGTTGGAAGTGATGGACCAGGGTTAGAGTGTATATCTCCTGTAATTTTTTGAATTGATATTTTACAGAGGAAAGAGTGTGGTCAGTTATATTTCAGTCTTGGTTTGATATTTGATCACACATTTGGATGCTTAGTTTTAAGATATTTATAGAAAATAAATCAGATGTGGTTTGTTTGTAGAGATAGGGTCTTATACAGAAAGACAGGCTGGGTAGATGTTGATATTCTTTGTGAGGAATGGTTGAAGTCCTAAGTATTTGAAGGAGGTGGATTTGATAATTGGTGATAAAGGCTAGTAGAGTGAGGAGAAATAGTAAAATAATCTGACTTAGGGGCATCTTATTTAACCTGGGTTTAATCTTTGTTGTAAAGTAGGATAAAAAAATGTTAGGAGGGTAGTGGGTTGCCTGTTAAGATGTAATTTGATAGTTATAGGAGACAAGGATTAAGACAATTTGAGAGAGTTTTAGGTGGTAAACTAGATTGGGAGTAATTGCATTGATTGTTTTCCTATTGGTTAGAGGAATATGGGGGTGGTGAGATTGAAGCATAAATGTAGAGTAAGAGGGATGGGTGGAATTTGGGTTAGGGTAGGGGAGTGGAGCGAGACTAAGCATTAGTGAGGGTTGAAGGAAGTGGGTTGAAAACTTGGCAAAGAGACAGAAAAATGATCAGTGACATAATGTAAACAACCACAAATCTGCTAAGAGATAAGTAAAAGGAACAATACAGTTTAAAAGACCTCTGCTAGTAGATGAATATTGTGGTTTTGTTGTTCTAGGACATAGCTTTAGTATGAGAGTTAGTTCAGTATCACCTTGACCTGACTAATGTAAAAACAGTAAAAAATTGCACTTGACTGTTGAAGCAACTGTGTAATATAAGGAGGTTTCTATGAACGTTGAAATGCAAAGTCCAAAAGCCTATCTCAACCCCCACAGATCAGCAAAACAAAGAGAAAAAGTAAGCAATAATGCAGTAGTTCAGCTCTGGAAAAATACAGGCTGACAACTCAAAAGTGGTTACACAAGAAGAGAAATAATCTTTTAAAGTAGGAAGACAGTGAACTACTAAAAACAATGAATTGAGCACAGTTAAAGGAGAAAGTACCAACAGGACTGCTGTGGTATAAGAAAATGGAGCTATTATAGTGGACAAAGTTCTTTGTTTTAGGCTGCTATAATAATTTACATAGAAATATAACCTACAGACTGGTGTTCAAACTGCAGACTTCACTGTTACATACATCTCTATTTGCTTGTAGGGACACTTCTATATAAAAATAAAAACACACTAAAGGGCCTGTTGAGTGCACTGAATTGATGTTGACTGTGCACAAATACTAGTTCAGAGCTGAAAATGGTTTAGTAACTGTCTCAATGATAAATAAGAAAGAAAGGGGGGAGACCAAGGGTGACTTCCTTGAATTCATGCAGTTCCACTGAAGACAGGAGGCTATAAATAATGGGAGTAAAAAGTCTAGAAGAAGTGAAGAAAAATATAAGAGAAAGAAATAGTTTGAACAGTAGGACGAAATGGGAGGAAGGACAGTTTAAAATCTGACCAGCAGGATGTCAGTGGAGGAGGGTTTACAGACGATTAGACTATTACTTACAAACTAGGGCACCGAAGCACTTGTCTTCAGACTAGTTACTATGCAGGCTAAAATAAACGCAAAAGTCTGGATGCCTCTAACACTTAGTTAAAACACAAAGCCAAATGTGGTTGAGAGTTTGTCCTAATTAAATAGTGGTTGGATTGAATGGACTCAGACTGCCTATTTGGATGAGACTGCTCTGTATACACTTGCACCCAGCTAGAGAAAGACAGGGGAAAGAAGGAATGAATCTAATGCCAAACTTTCCTAAGCTTGACTTGCATTTGTATATGTTCTAGACGCAGTTTCAAAATATGAAGTAAATTTGCATTTCTGATTTTCCTGTCTATACAAAATGCACAGTTATGAGTCTTATGGGACTGAATTTCAGATGAAGCTCCAGTTCTTGCTAAAATTGTTTGTTTTAGTTTTTAGGTAGATATGTGCAACAAAGCCTTCCAAAACCATGTTAGTTTCAATGTGTCTCCTATTAAATGGAGAAATATAATTCTTGCATGTACTGTCTTTGGAACAACTTTCAAAAGCATCTAAGTACATTTTCATGTCATCCTCTGGTCCAAGGTTTATTGGGTATGCACTGAACATGTGTAATCTCGCTGAGAAGCATGGCTATCGAACATTCACTGCAGCATATTTTCATAACATTTATCCAAGTGTTGGTGTGTAGCTATACTTCTTTCCTGAAGGCAGACCTTGACTGTTTAGTTCAATGGTCAGTGGATATTCATTTCTCTTGAAGGCAGCCAAGGATTTTCTTAAGGCCTTAAAAGATTTTATCCACTCTATTACCAGAACACAGTAAACATAGTCAGTGTGCACACAAATCGGTCTTCCTACAAAGGCAACTACATCCAAAGTAATTAACAAGTCCCTTATCACAATACAGGTTTCATCCTGTAAAGTGATACTGTGCAAACTGAAACCAGTGGGGAATATGATTTAATCAAGCACGTAGGTTTTGAAAAAGTTGCAATATAAAAAGATTGCAAGTTTTGCCCACTGAAATCACCAGTGTAGTATAATGTTTTTGTTTGTAAGAAGTAAAGTCGTCACTAGAGCTACATTTCCAATATAAAATTCACATTTATTTATAATAAATAAAGTTAAGAAAAAAACAAAAGTGCAGTTCATCCCCAACAGTTCAGTTTGAAGTCAAAATAAATTATCTTGTTTCTACGCTGAAGTTGAAAGCAACATTTCTTTAAATTTAGATGCAGTATTCCCTTTTATACAAGGTTCTTGTGGGTAGATAGCAAAATAAAGGAACAGTAATTACAGAGTCATTTAAACAGTATAGCATTTCTCTTTAAAGTTCAATCAAAAATAATAAACCAAAATATCTTATCTTACCACACAGGCAGGGAAAATCCTTTTGGCTTCTCATCCAAAAGGTTTATCCCCCACTCCTTACAGGTATACCATCCAGATTTTTTCTTTCTTCTTCCTGTTGGTACACCTCTGGAATATGTAACTCCTTCTAGCTATCAGGACCTTTTCCTGTCCAACAGTCATGAATCTGCTCTCCATCAGAGCACTAGGTTTTATGTATCCCTGTTTACAGATGTTAAGCATTAACTCTATCTTCCATGTCTATTTCTGGGTTTGTTTCCTTAAAAAGACCATCCACCGCTATGCTGCTTGACCACCCCAAGCTGGCACATTTAAAGTAAATAGCTACCACAATACTGCAATATGCACACACACACACACACACACACACGCACACACACACACACCACACACACACACACACACACACACACACACACACACACACACACACACACACACACACACATCTGTCTCTCCCTCTCTCTTTATTTTATTGGTCTCTTCCCCATAGGACATATATCTATATCAATATCTATATTAAGAGGAACATGCTAACAATTTCTTATTAAAAACACTGCCCTTATCTGGGTAAATACAAAATATGGCTGATTTTGTCAAAACCAGAACAAAAGGCAACAACAGGTGACATAGAAAAGCAATCCGCAGTAGAACTATCTGTTGTCATAAAATAATAGTTCAGCAGCCACTCTTGCAACAAATACCTAACAATGTTGCTAAAACAGGCTACAGGGCTAAGAGTCTCTTACACACTTTTTAAATCAGTGATGCCAAAACACAAACATTTCTGCCATAAATATTTACAACAGTCAATTGGCAAGTGTCTATTTGCTAGGGCTCACAATGGCAAGAAAATAAAATCTTTCATACCATACCTTTCTTAGTGAATAAGCCAAAGTCTCATCTTTCAAACCATACCTACATTAGAGAATAAGCCAAAGTCTCAAACACACAAATCAGTCAGGCACACAAATCCTTTTCTTGATGTTTTTTCAAGCTCTGAGTCTTAGCCACCATAACTTTCACTGGCAGTACCAACTCCAATCAAGATTCCCATTTCCGAGACAACTATTCCGGCTTCTTTCCTCTAGAAATGCTCCAGACTTGTCTGTACTCCCGAACAGACTACCTCTACAATATTGCCTTTTTTCTGGCCTTATAAAGGTGCTGGTATACAGCTGGTTCTTATTACCTGCATTTTACATTTAATGGGGAGCAGTCTCTATTCCTGCTAATGTGCATATCCCCACAACAAAAATCCTGTTGTCTTTATAGATATGCTACTAAACCTCAAAAAGGATTCTAGCGTACATAATACTTGTTCCTACATATGCTTATTGATAACATCTTTTAGGGATTCTCTCAGTGCAACCAGATGTGTTAAAACATGTCAAAGTATTCATTAAAAATAAAAAAAATATATAAAAATAAAAAAGGAGTACCTTGAGTTGGGATTTGGCATAACTGTTAAGGTGCTAACCTCATAGACACAAGGTATTAGGTTTGATTCTCACCTTTGAAAGGGAAAGCTGGCTAGGCTTAAAATGACCCACAAGGGTGGCTAGCCTAGTAATTACCTTTGAACATGCCTATCTTGTTTGTTTCAGCCACACAGGCTGCAGCACCTCTCCATTCACATCATCACACTAAGTGTGCTGTTGACATGCATGGAAAGTAATCTCTGTTCTAAGTTATCCCTTTCTTGCAAGAACTGGTTTAGACACTTAACACAAATTTTCCATCAACAGTACTGAAAATGAGTGGATGAAATACATTTATTTTTGTGACCTCGGCAACTATTTTAAGAATATAAAATGTAACATGCCAATCACCATTAAAAACTGTGATGCCATTGGCTCATCCTTATGCTGTTTTTTTGTGAAATGTTTTCCTTCCTGTGTCACAATGCACTTAGCTTTGTACTGGGTGAAATGTGCATGCCAATGGATAAGCACCATTAAGTGCTAGAGTATTCAAGACAGATGTTTTTCACCAGATGTAGTCAGTCAGCATACCACTTTTCATGAAGTTAGGGGTACAATTATTTGAATCTATACAAAAAGGTGCATGTCAGTAAAGATAATAGTTTTATTTTTGTATTTGTTTGTTCTGCATTTCTTTATCAGGGTGATGGCCTGCTTTGAACTTTTTTTGCAAAGAAGTGGAGCACATCAAATGTACATTACATACTAAACAGTTTTTCATTTGTCTCAGCATGTTCCCTGGGTTTGTGACCTTTCTAGATGCACACAGATGTTGCAAATATGTCAGTCACATCTACAAGCATAGGTTTTTGTTTATGGTACATTTCTTGCATTACTAAGACTAGCACTACCACTGGAGGCCAACTGTCTACTAGTAAGGGTAGAAACAGATCAGCATTCCTTTTTGTTTCTTTGCATGTGATCTTTAAAGGCAGCAGTGCAGAACATTTTAACAGAAGTCTTAGCAATAAATTTACACCAAAAACTGAAATCGATATCTATATCTATCACTGGATGATGTTTTATTGCCCCACTTATCAATGCTGTAGGTTCCTCTTTGCTTCACTTATTTCTTCCCGTGGCACAGTTGCTTCAGCAAATATTGACAGCTCAGTTCACTCACAGGACACCATGATACAATCTGAAAGAATAATTTTAGATGGTGTGCTGCTGATCTGGCAATACTGTTTCCTCTGCAACTATACATATGGTGCCAGGACCACTGTTTATACCATGTGTGTGCAGAAGTATTTTGTGTGGCATTCATGTAGAAATATATTGTGAGAATTCTTTGATTGGCATATACGAGTGTCTTCTATATCAAAAGTTACATATGAAGTGCAAAAGAGTACCGCCAAACATTTAGAGCTCACTAGCCACACATATTATGTGCTATGTGGCTATGATTTGGAGGAAGCTCCCATAAAGGAAAGGCAGTGATAATGGGGAACACTGGACTATAATAAAATGTTATGGCATTAGCAAAGTTAGAAAGCGGTGTACTGCTGGTGTAACATTTCTAATCAGTATCAGTGTACTGTTTTATTAATGAGAAAGATGAAACATATAGATATCTCCCTCATATTTTGTCATGTCTCTCATAAAACCATTGTGGAGTATAGTCATTCAATAATGCCACACATAAAAGATTCAGAATTCTTATCCTTTAGAAAACAAAATCAGGGACGTTTTTTACCAGTGTTATTTAAAAGGTTTTAAGGTGGGAATATGCATATTAGAAGAAATTCCTTAATTCTTTCACATTAATGCATGAAAAAGTTTCTTTATTCATGTGTGAGTTCTACTGTCATTTTTTTTTTTTTTTTACAGAAGAGGTCTCTATCAGCACCAAAAGAAACATACAATGCAGAGAGTAGTGGTCTCGGTTAGGGTTGAGTATTTGGTACTTGTGAAAGCATTAAAACTTTATTCATATTCCCTGAAATTCGTTACCACAATTACTGTGATAATGGGTCTCTCATTTAAATTTAACCATTAATTTTCTTAGTTTAATTTATTATAGAGAAAAAAGAAAGTGTTTCAGTAATGTGCTATACCTACATGCACATTCTTAATCATGACTTATTCACAAGGCACTGTTCTCCATTATCACTGGAAAGGCTAGATAATGTATGCAAAGACATAGGTATTTATTATCATTTACATGGGAGATGAATGTTGTTAGGGGTAACACATGCCACACACTTCAAATATGTCACATAAATTCTGTCCTTTCTATTGGAGATCAGGACAGTAGCATTTACAGAGATGGGTTTAACTTGTTCAGCTGGATGACTCCTCCAGCTGTTTCTGCATTTGCATCCTACTGATGCCTCTAGGTATCAAATATCAGTTGTTCATAATTCCAGAACCATGCTACATACAATGTAATAAAAGATGGCATCTTAAAGCATACACATTCTTAAACACAAATATATTGATTTTTGACTTCCGTTTAGTACAGTTAAAGAAAAATTAATTGGTCATATAATATTTATTGATATTGTCATAAATTTCAGTTTTCCTAAATATCTTGGCAATGAAGTAGGACAGACAGAATTGCATAGTCTCTTATGAAAGTTCTCAACTGGATGAGCAAAATGCAGTTGACATTATGTGTGCAACTTGACTAGTTGCTGAGGCAGTGTACATTTTTTAAAAAGTACTATAAACTTAATAGTTACTGTTTTAATTTGATTTTTTAAGATACAGAAGCTAATGAATACTGCCAATACAAAACTAGATCGTGCTGAAGAGTTTGCCATTAACACTTCTTTATACACTTCTCTATTAACTCCTATGGTTCCAGAAAAGGGAACATTTGTTTGAAGTGTGAGGACTTAATTTTATTATATGAAAAAGCTTATGTTCCACCCAACGGAAGTTACAAAGGAATCTTCCAGAGCTCCTTTAGAGCAAAAGAGTTAACAGAAAATTATCAATAATTACTGTAGCATTGGATGCTTATAGATTACCCATGTCTAACCTTCAGACTCTTCTGCATAATCGATACAAAAGATTTACATATGCGAGGTAGTCATGCAACTCTATTATAATAAAGGAAAATGAATGATTAACATAGCAAAATGACAGTCACTAAAAGTTGCTATCTATTTTCAAAAATATACGTGGTACGTGAATTGCCAAAATATGTGGCTGTGTGGGTTGAAAACAAAGATATGTACTACATGCATGCCCCCCCCACACACACACACACACACACACACACACACACTCTTTTATGATCATTCACTGTAGCATATATGGTGATATGTGGGCCACTTGCTAGGTCATAACTGGCTTACATTCAACTTGTTCATCTGTCTGCCACACAACAAAATGTGTACTGGCTTATCGAACATAGCCTGCTTGCCATGGCTGTGACACACAGGTATCTGTAGTGAATATTTCAGAGGAAACAAGCTTCACTTCATCTCATGTGCCTTGTCATGTTTCCTCTTTTCATGCTTTCCTGGTAAGAGGTGGTACATCATTTAGGTGTCATGGTCCAGCAAGTTTTCTGCACAACACAATCCTGTGGAACATGACACAGTCTAGGAGTCCACACCTGAAAGTAAGCAGGTCACGTTGCAGCTCTTATCAGAATAGCAAGGTCATTCATTATGTCCAGCACTAGCTACATGATGCATTGCATTTTCTAATGCACCATGTTGCAGCATTCCTAAGCTTCACTGCATGGATGGTACACTGCTATATTTTAATCACAGAGGCAAGGAACATTTAATATAAGTTAGAATGCAGAAAACATTTATTTATTAAATGTTGTATGCATATATTTTGTCTAATTTTTCAACACTGGCAGTATACTGTTTTGCAGTTACAGTCTTTCTGTATTCTGTATGTTTCTGTGCCCTTTCCATTAAATCCACAAAGTGTCCTTGTTACACATGCATATGTCTTATGCTGATTATTATCTATGTTCCCAAGACTGGTGTGTGTGCACATGTTGTTTTATGTTTTCTACAGCGGAGTTGAACATGTGTTTATGTGTGCTATTACATCCAAGGTCTGTGTGTTGTGTATGTGTGCAACAATAGAATGCCACTTATGGATGATTCTTCTGAACACAGAACTGAACAAGATCAAGTGGTGCCATGGACTATGCCCCATATGGAAAACTTCCAATGTTCTTTTAGTGTTGGAAGAAAAAAATAGTCCTGGAGTTGAGTTCACTGTCTGCACCAGACAGTGCATGTTAAAGAAAAAAAACATTCTTCAAAATAGACACAGCCATTATGTCATTTCAAAACAGCTTTTTGCCAAACTGTGCCAAAGACTTTTAGTATACTATCTCCTTGCTATAGTTCATAACACACAAACATTGCAAGACTCTTATTTGTTGAATGCTGAAACTGCTTGCAGGGACCAATTGGCATAATTCTTCTGCAATGCCAAGCATGGCACAGGAAAGCTTGCACCCTGCACAGCCATTTCCTTTATCCCACCCTTTCCATAGATTTGTTTTGATCATGTATATTTTTCATCTGAGTAATGCCTTTTTTCAGTGGTGTCAGGCTCACAACAAACTGTCCACAATAGATTATCTGGGGGTAAAAGCCTGTTGCAAATAGTTAATCTTATAGACATCATGTACACAATTATAGACACTGATGATGATGATGATGATGATGATGATGATGATGCCATCTGCAATTAATGTATCCTGGTAGTTTAAATAGTAATATCTTTGCTGTCAACATGCCCCATACCATGTGGTCCTGTTGATGTATCCATGCCTACATGGATACAGTCTGTGGTCATAAGCTGTACTGGCAGCTGTACTTATCATATGTAATGTTGCCATGATTGTCTAATTCTCTCAGATTGTATGGATTACATTGTTTGTTTTTCTATGTGCTGCAGCATGCACATGAAGATTACATTCCATATTTGTTTTGAATTTAATCACTTTCTAATTGTATATGAACTCACCCTTGAAGGATTTTTGGGGTTATGAACAGGCCACCAAAGTAAGACAGTGTATGGAGAACTTTTCAGAGTAACTACTAAAGCTGCATTCAATTGTAAATTAAGAATAAACTGGAATGCCCAAAGAAAATCCACAAAGACATGAATACAGACATGTGACATACAGACAGGGACATGAATCTGGATCAAACCCCATACCCAGGAGTTATAAAGTAGCAGCATTAATGACTAAAATGCCACAATAATTAAATTCTTAAATAATGAGAGTGATTTTGCCTGGAAGACATCCAAATAATACCCAGAAAGCCTCTGAACAGTTCCTGAGATCAGTATGATGCATCTCCTTCTAGCTTCTTTGGTCTTCCATGCCGTTCTCTTGCACCAGTTTGCATAGCACATAAAAACATAAAGAAATGAGTGAGGTCATTCATAACATTTAGCAGGAAATGTAAAGTTTCAGCTTGTCAGATATGTTAAAGGCATGTGCATCCTATGTAGTGCATTCTAATGCATTTACCTGCTGTTGCAATCAATAAGTACTGTTATGTGCCATACAGATTATATTGTTATTATCTAGAAATCTTAAAAGCTGTTTTTTATAAGGACTTTTCAAGCATGACCTAAGTTACCATGAATAATTAGTTTATGCTCTGCATAATGTGTTAATATAGTTTATAATATATCTTGCACCAGCATGACTAAGGCTAAAGAAAGGATATAAATAGTGGCTATGTTATCTTGCATGTGCTCCAGGGTCATTTGAATTATCGTCCAGTTCTAGGTAGTATCAGTGGCATTCCTGCTCCTGTTATTTGCATTAGCTGTGCATTGTTTTAACAAATGAAAGGACACCTGAATGATTTGCTTACATAGTCTATTGTCAAGGAAATAATGAAATCACTGTGTAATATTAGATGATATCCAAGAGTTTTATTTTAGCCTAAATACAGTAATATGATCGTTTGGCTATACTTATAAAGCCATGATTCAAATTAAGACCATTTATTATTGATGCTAAAAATAATTTTGCAACCCATGTTTCAGGTATTATTGTTAAAGCTTTGTAGGGCCAGGGTGCAATTTGATATTAACACAGAATATTATTATGCATGTTATTTACATTAATGTGTATCTGAAAGCATTAAAAGAGGCTTGTTTCAAGCTTATATGTGAATAAGTAGCTTTATAAGGATGGTGCAGAGCTTTTTATGATAGAACTGTTAAAATAAGTAAACAGTAGATTTTGCTAATGCATATGTGAATTGTGTGGTGGCAAGAATAATTAGAATATAGGAGGGAAGCTTTGGAATAAGAAAATCTATGACTGGGAGAAACTTGTGTGCTAAGCATGCATATTAATTTATGAGAAGCAGTGTTAATGAGGGAATATATGCATGCATTGTAGTATAATGTTACGTATCAACTACACTGAACAGAAGTGGAACTAAAGTATGTAAAATGAACGTAGAAGAGTAACTGAGTAGTATTTAAAACAATAAGTTAGTGTGAGCTAGAAGGAAAAAAAATGATTGCGTAACATTAAGAAAAAATAATGTGTTTTAAGTGAACATAAGAATTGGCAGGAAAAGGGAAGTGAGTGGATTTGTAAACTTTGTATATGCAGATGAACAATGTGAGTGGTTGTAATATAATATATCTAGAAGAGATATAAAAGTGAGTAATGCAACAGGAGTGAATGGAGTAATGAGATTGGTATAATTAGATATTCAGAGAGAGGACTAATGTAATATATTTTTGAGTGAAAAAGAAGTAAGATGTTAAGTGTGAGAGGCTGAAGAAGTATCTATTTAAAACCAAAAAAGGAACTAAGTTATAGTTTAGAAGTATGATAGTTATATTAGGCACAGTGTATAGTGAGCAGTGAAGTTGATCAAGATAAAGAGAAATCCCACAAGTTAGACGTGGTATGAAAAAGTTAATTGTGAAATGGTATAGTATTTGTACACTTGTATAAAAGAGTAACAATATTTTTAAAAGGAGCCAAAGAAAGCAAGGTAATAACATTAAATATGAGGGAATCAGTTATTCTGTACATGTACAGATCAGATGCTTGCAGTAACAAATCGATGCCCTAGTATACCTACCCAGATCATAAGTTGCTAGCAAATTAAAGTGGAAACATGCGATCACTGAATTAAAATGGTGGAATGAATTATAATGGCAAATTGGTGTTAGTACTTAACTAGCTTTACAAGCAATAAGCCTGTCTGTGCTGTTTTGAGAGCTCGGGATATTTGACCTCTGTAGCAGTGTGGCATCACACTTTAGGGTACTGACTTGGCATCTATACTAAGGTAGTTTTACAGGCAAGAAGCCTCAATGTGATAATGGGAATAAAGGAAGGATTCTTATGTTGACTTGGAGCGGTACTTAAATAGCTTAGAGGTAATCAGCCTGAATGTACTGCTGGTATCAGATGTATGAGTATACTAACACTGAAAAAAACTGATGTTGAGATACAAATAATCGCTGAAATCACACTGACAGCACAATCCATTAAAAAAGAAAATTATTGCTTGACACCTGATCACAAAAGCAAGCCCAACAGAACTGCTTATAGAACATTTGCCTCTGTAATCATTGCACCCAAAACCTTACCTAAAAGCATCCACAGATAAAAGTATCTGACTACAAAATGTCACATCTGACAGAGAACAAAAAACATACAAAAAAAAAATCTGCTGCTGTACCTACACATAACTACTTTCAGCCAATGCAGCACAAGCATTATTCATAAATAATTTACATTGTGGGTTTCTGCACTTACACTCCATATCCCTTACTTAGCTCCAACCACAAACAAACAGCATATACATTAACACCACTGTAGCTGACCAAACAGAATGATGGCTTTGATGGTCTGTGTATCTTTACACAGTCACCATTAAAATAGAAATTGATGAACTATATTTTATTTATTTTATTTTTGCATTTGTAAATCAGGTAAGGACACTTTTCAGACAAAACCATAGTACCCCGGCAAAATTGCATTTATAGGAGGAAAAACATGGCTCAAGGAATACCACAAGATGACAATCCAATAACCTTAATGAAAATCAACACGTTCAAGCTTTTAGACCACTGTGTTTCTTCAAGTGTTGAAATATTTAGCCATTAAAGAGGTTATTATATCTCATATAATCACATGATAACTAATCAGAACCAATAAAAATACATAATATAAATATACAGAAGATAAATAAAATAAAGCAAAATAAAGATGACTGCATTATTATACCACATTACATTATAGAAATTTACAGGAATCTAGTTAGAATAGTTAGGAGAGTATTACCAATAAAAAAATTAAGTTGATAGTGCAATAGTACAAAGAATTGGTGAGTATTACATATAGAAAAGACTGCAAGTAGAAATTTGTTTCAAGGAGAACATGGCAATATATATTTGAATTTACCAATAAGTTGGTACAGGAGAGTGATGAGTCGGGAGATGCTGAACTATATGTATCAATGAGTCTGCATTGATAGGATTGTTTGAGGTGGTCCTTTTGTAGCTCTGAATACTTGTGAGGAAGAAGACTGATGTTACTAGGGAATGTGCTTCAGGAGGCAGGTGCTAGTTTATGGAATAAGTTTTCTGCAGCAGAGAAAGAGAAAGCTGATCTGTATAACAGGAGGTTTTTAAGTCATACAATGTCAAGGTACTGCTATGAAAATGAAGTATACTATAAGGAAGTGGGCAATATTGCTCACTGAGGAGCTTAAATGTAATTGTGTTAAGGAGTAGTGAGGCTCTGAGGAGAAATAGAAGCCAGCTAGTTTCAGAAATTTCAGTGCAGTGATGTTCATAATATGGCCTTAGTTTAATGAATCTAAAGACTTTATTCTCAGTTTTTTTTTGAAGGGGTCCAGTTTCTGTATAGAGTTAAAGGCAAAATCAGGGAGGGCATATTCCAGTCTAGGAAGTAAAATTTTTATTGTGATAGATAATCGGGTTTAATTCATTAGCAATTGGGAAATTGTATATGCAATCTAAGGTTGAGTGAAAAGTCTTGGGGTACTGATTCATTGTGGGTTAAAAATTATAGTGAAGGCTGGAGGGTTAAATTTCAATACTTTGGAAAGAAAGAACGCAAGGGCTGGTGGCATCCAAGTAGATCAGTAAGACTGGGTCAGGTCATTTGATTCAATAATTTTTGTGCCAAAACAAACATAATAATGGTGAAATTCCTGGTACTGAGCATTAACTTGTTATGCAGTAACCAGTCCTACAGCAGTTTGAAATCACTTTGCAAGGCTTGGTTTATTCCATTGATGGAGCAGCTAAACCTGGAAATGGCAATGTCATTAGCATACAGAAGGCATTTAAGATTGTAAATTTCACATGGGAGGTCATCAAAGAAAAGGAAGAAGAGAAAGGAGCTGAGAGCATAACCTTGTGGCGCTCCTGCATTGATGATGACATTAAGTGAAAGAGTGGTGTATAGAGAATAAGGACATGTCTGTTACTGAAATGGTTAGAGTACTATGAGCAGACTTATCAGAAAAAACATGCTTTATTTCTTGCTGATAAGGATATCATGATCTACATAGTCAAAACCAGATTTGAGGTTTGCAAATATAGCAGCTGTAATCTTGCTGTCTTCCATGATGGAGTAGATCTGGCTGGTAAGAGAACGTTTTTCAAGGTTCTAAATAGAACAGTCTACTAGACTCTTAACTATCTAGATATTCAAATAAGTAAAGATGTTATAAACAAGAAATTTGTCTCTAATATATTCAGAAAACTGACCTATTCTAATAGTATCCTTCATTACAGCAGCTGACACCCACAATTGGTCAGACTTTGTTGAATCCTCTCTATCCCTGACCTTTTCAATGAGGAATGTAACAAATTATGGTTCATGTTTATTTGTTAAGGTTATCCAGCACAATTTCTTGTCAATATTTTTGATGAAATTTATCAAAAAAAGGCTGGGGGAACATCTTATCCATTGTTAGGCATGGACTCTGTTGTCACTTCAAAGAATGATGTGCAGGACACAAGATTTAATGAAAGTTTAACATTAACTTAAAATGGAGATACTGAAAGAGTGTCCGACATCATTAGAAAGGACTGGAAGGTGTATGATATTGGTGTAATGAATATGGAAGCAATAGTTGTTACCAAACCATGTATAGTTTTTCGAAAGGATTGGTGTATTAGGAATTATATTGAACATTTAGGAAATATGTCTGATAGAAGCAATACCTTTGGTACCAAGAAAGTAGGAACATATAAATGTGGAATGTGTTCATTTTGTCCCTTTATATATGAGGAGGAAAGGGTCATTATTAAATATACGGTTCCTATTAAGTCAAACTGTTTCCTGAATTGTATGTCTAAAGGTGTGATCTATTTAGCTTTGTGTCATCTATTTTAAGTATTATGTAAAAAAACTGACAGAGCACCCAAGGAATGTATTTAGGAACAACTTTATGCCTTCAAAAAGCATAATCCAACTAATGCTCTTTGGAAACATTTACAGACCAATCTAGGTTACAGTTTTAAGTTTTTTGTCAGGATGTCTTGAACCATAACAATAGGGGAGGTCCATGGAAAATTGTGTTAGAAACCAAAAAACTTGAGTGGCAGATAAAATTACATGCCAGTGGTCCTATGGTCCTAATGGACTGAATGAGGCAATTTCCATCCTGCCAATATTAAGCTTAAAATCTATCAAATTTAACTAATTTTAACTAATTTATTGTATGTATATATGCATGTATGTGTATATATATATATATATATATATATATATATATATATATATATATATATATATTATGTATGTATTTGTTATATACATACATGCAACAAGTGAATGTTTAGTAGTTCATACTTATTCAATGAATTACTGTACACAATATTTAGGTGGATATTCCTTTAAGATTTAAATCATCCTTAATTGCTTTTGTTATATAAGGAAGTGATGTAAGTGCATTTGGTTTTATGTCTGATGAAGTTCTGGTAAAATAAGAAGGGATAAAAGTGTTTAGATCAATAAAAGTCTCTTTTTTTCATTGTTGGTGTTTTTTTTACACTTAACTTAATTAACAGTTACAGAAGTTTTTCTTTTTTTTATGTTTAATTTGGTACCACCTGGCTTCCTTGTTGTGCTTTTTGGTCGACAGTATGGTTCTGAGGTGGTTTACATCCTGGTAAGAGAAGATAGCCTGTCTGAAAAAATGCCATATTTGCTACAGTATTCTAATGATTGGCTGTTTAAAGATATTTAGGTATGGGGGTGGAGCCTAGATGGCCAACTGAGAGTAGTGACTTTTGGGAGCTCCATAAACTAGTATAATAATATAGGAAAAGTTTATTATTTTCAAGTTTAAAACATCAGAAATCTATAGATAAACTACTAAACTACATAAATATCAATTTTGGTGGGGATGTAAAAAATGTTCCTGTCAAGTAACTTGGAAATATATTGAGTCACTGAATATGAACAACTCAAGGAATTCTCATCCAGATGCTGCTTTGAAAAAAGAACTGCAATTGATGACATCTACCTTACAGGAACTATCCTTGAAAATGGATGGCTTTAAAAATGACTTAGAAAACCTCAAATTAAACTCTCAAAAACAGACTGATACTCTTAAGGAACTATTACAGCAACACCATACAAAAATAACAAATATAGAGACTTCTTTAAATGACATTGAAGGGAAACTCAAAGAGGAAGAATTCCAAAAATAGTTTCTGCTTAAACAGAATACATGGCTGCTTAACAAAATATATGACTTAAAAAGCATGGAAAAGAGAAACAACATAAGGATCTTTGATCTGCCTGAAAACATTGAAGGAGATGATATTATTTCATTCTTAACAACCTGGATTCCTGAATTTTTAGACTTGAAGAGGGACTTAGATTTGGAATTGAAAGGGCGCAGAGAGCACTGAGGAAACCTGCTTCTAACTCAACAAATACTCCACCTAGATCCATAGTTATAAAATTTCTTTCATTTCTGGACAAGGAACTAATATTAAAATCTGCTTGGAGAAAATCACCCTTAAAATACAATCAAAGCCTGATAAGGTTTGACAATGATTATTCTTCCAGAATACTAGAAAAAAGAAAAAAAGTCTGGCCAATAATAAAACTGTTAAAACAAAAAACAACAGTAAAGCACAGCTGGCCTTTCCAGCCAAGATAAAAAGACTTTTTGCCCGTGGGATGAGAACCTTAATGACTTAGAAGAAGCTACTATATTCATCAAAACAACAACATAGTGTCTATCCCAGAAGAAATGGAATGGATGGCCCCTACTCTTAAAAGAATAAAAGAAACAAATCATTGGACTGATGCTAGAAAGAAAAAACAAAAAACTGATTCCAATATAGCTGTCCCAAAAAAATAACTCTTACAACTACATCTCTCAAAGTATCAACTGATATGGTACACCACTTGTCATCTGTTCTTATTTGAAAACAACAAAAAAGGAGGGTTTCTTAAACAACTGAGAAACAGTAATGATTTATTCAGAATGTTCAAAGAGTTCAATAATTCATCATAAGCAAAGGTAGGTCAAGATGAGTTACTATTTACATTATAGGGAAAGACATACCCTCGGATTCTCAAAAGCCTGCACGGAGTGCAAGATGAGTGCAGTAGGTCATGCAGGCAATATGTCTGCTGTGCGATCCAGGAACATCCGGCAGGGTTATGCACGAGAGCTCCAGCACTAATCTTGCACAGACTAAGCCCTGGTATGCAAATCACCTCATCTGTTGGAGAAATCCATGCAAATGAGGTGATATTACAATCCAGGAATCTTGCAATAGTCCGTGCAAAACAAGTTCAATCTGCAGAAATGTACTCTGTTAGTAAATCCAAAATGGAGCTATGACAGCTCCAAATAAAGGCTGCATATTATTGAGGAAGCATGCCAATAGCCAAGTAGAAGGCCATTGGCATTGCAAACTGTTTAAAAAATAAATAAAACCACTTTTCTTTTTTTTGGCCGATCTCAGCTGTTTAAGCATAGGGCAGCGGTGCGCAAACGGGATTGGGGGGGGGGGATAAGAAAATAAACTGAAAATGGGCATTCTAACAAAATTCAGTATTCTGCCATGCAAGTCAATGGCAGGAAAAAGACAACCTGGCCAGTGAGTAGTGGTTGCTAAAGGGGGAGGCTCAGTGTGGGACATGTAATTATGCATTAGCAGGCAATCCTATGCAAATGAGGGAAAGGTTAGTGAATCCCAGATTTACCCAGGGTGTGAAGCAGGTCCCAAGAGTGTAAGAGTATAAATAGCTGGGTGCAAGGCTAGGATATAGGTGACATCATGGGGGTGTTTGTCAGGCATACTGTAAGTGGATTGGAGACCTGTGGCTCGGGATTGCTCCTAGGTTAGCACAGCTAAGCTAGGGGTGTGTCTAAACCTGCCTAACACACTTTACAAAGTGTAAGCAGGTGTGTGCACCGCGTACCAGGTTTTACAGGAAGAAAAAGGACATTAAACAAGGAAAAAGCAGCTCTGTGCACATATGAGCACTCCATTTGCGTGGCGCGTACACGGGCTTAAACAAGGAGGCAATGGGAAGGGAAAACAGCAGTAGGAAGGTAATCAAGGAGAACTAGATTAGCTGACAGGTAAAATGTATCAGAATCAGCCAATTACACAGGCAGCAGACCAACCCAGCCCAGCACACCACTATAAACTATGCAAACACCTTTCCCCCTTGTTTTTCCCAAAAACTCTGCACCACCGGTGTATACAGATGGAGAAATTTTACAAAACGAAAGCAAAAGAAAAAATGTTATGGGCTGCTTTTGCTATCATAAACCAGCATGTACAAGAGGCTGAGGGTGGTGAGGATGTGAATGCTGCTGAGCAACTCACAGTGAGGAGACAGAAAAGAGTGTACAGACCCAAGGTAACCTACCAAGGGCTACATGAGCTGAAGATAGTGGAGCGCTATAGGGTGGACATGGACCTCCTACAGCAAATTGTTGAGCTGTGCCGGCCAAGCCTCACACACAGAACTAACAGAGGGGAACCCATCCCAGTGGATACCAAGGTATATGTAGGCCTAAGAATACTAGCTACAGGTGCCTTCCAAAGGCCAACTGGGGATATGAGGGGTATTTCACAGGCATCAGCATCCAGGGTACTCCACCAGTACCTGGATGCCATGTCAGCACATGTCGGTGAGCATGTATATTTCCCCATCACCCGTGAGGCATTGGCCAGCAATATGCATCTCTTACACCAAATAGCAGAATACCCTGAGGTAGTGGGTGCAATAGACTGCATGCACATATGCATTAAAGCACCACCAGGTGAGCGGGGTAGGGTCTACATTAACCACAATGGCTTCCCCTCCATCAATTGCCAGGTCATGTGCAATAATAATGAATGTGTGTGCTGGCTGCCCTGGAAGCTACCACGATTCCCATATCTGACATCTGACATAGCTGTACCAGACATTTGCCAATGGGGACATCCCAAACGTTCACCTAGTGGGGGATGCTGGATATGCACTGGAGCCATGGCTGATGACACCCATCAGAAATGCACACACACACCTGAACAAGAACTCCATAATGACACACATGCACAAACACGAATCATAATAGAGTGTATGCTTGGGATGTTCAAGTTATGCTCCTGGTGCCTGGACACATCCGGTGGAGCCTTGCAGTACTCACCAACTACATGTACCCAAATTGTCCTTGCATGTGCCATGCTACACAATATGATCCCGCAGAAACAGCTGCAGCAGGAACAGCATGGGCAGGGCCACACAGCCCCCCACCAGTGTCAAGGCCTGCACAGGTGCAGAGTGACTCAGAGGAGGAACAACCTGAGCCTGCCCCAGAAGGCAGAAGGAGGCATGCCCAGTATGCCCTGGCCTTGGCAAAGAGGCAATGCATAGCACATGCACTGGTACAGTATGGACCCAGGGAATGACACCTCTCTCCGACTCGCACATACAGTAAAAGGGATGCCAAATATGACACTACCTGTGCTCAACCATGTATAGGGATTGTACTATGTGCATCTGACATGGGCAGCCCTGCATCACCACCCTCAGTATTGGGGCACCCACAAGGTAAGTGACTCACACATGCCAGTCGGGGGGGGGCACATACCCAACAACAATCACAGCCAGTAGGATAGGTGTAGACAAACACAAACAAATGCTGTACTATGGCCTCTGAATGAGCCCCATGGGTAAACCCTACCACAGCCCTACACAGACAGACTACAGCAGGCCAGCCAGTTGGATGTAACTTGTGAAGGCTAGGAAGTCAGAAACTAATATGTAGGTAGTGAAAGCTACGATCTGTAGTACATTGGTATGCCTCTAGCCAGCATGATAGGTAAGACTACAGACTGAAATGGTGTACCTGACATACCAGTACAGTCCTAGCAACTGTGTAAAAGTGTAAGGTGTACCCCACCATCCTATGTACACTTATAGTAACAGTCAGATGTGCCCCCCACCTCTGTGTAGAAATTTAGAAACAGTTTGGTGTCCCGTCCCCCCCCCCCGCTAAGCAGAAATGAGTGTGTGTATGTGTGCATATCTCGGTCTCTGCCTGTGTAGAGAGAAATACTTTCTAGGCTACTCACATTCAGTACGGTTCATATACACAACATTGGCAAGGCTGCAGATGTCATGCACCTAGAACTACACCTCTGGGGAAGCCATAGCCCAGTAATCTCCATAGTACATCTTGTAACTGCATACTGCTGTAGTGTGATAAAGTAGTTAGGTAGCGTTTCTAACCCCAAACTTGGCAACTGTGTGTGTGTGTGTGTGTGTGTGTGTGTGTGTGTGTGTGTGTGTGTGTGTGTGTGTGTGTGTGTGTGTGTGTGTGTGTGTGTCTGACTGCATTGCATTGAGATCAATGGTTTTTAGGCCACTCACACCCCGTACAATACACATACTCGACTTTGGCAAGGCTGCTGATGTCACTCACCTAGAAATACACCTCTGGGGAAACCATAGCCCAGTAATCTCTGTAGTGCTGTAGTGTGATAAAGTAATGAGGTAGGTGTTCTAACCACAGACCTGACAACTGTGTGTGTCTGACTGAGTAGAGAGCAATGCTTTTTAGGCCACTCACAACCTGTACAATACACATACTCAGCTTTGGCAAGGCTGCTGATGTCACTCACCTGGAAATACAAATCTGGGAAAATAGCAACCTAGTAATCCCTGTAGCATGTCCTGTAACTACTTACTGCTGTAGTGGGATAAAGTAGTTAGGTAGGTGTTCTAACCCCAGACTTAACAACTGTGTGTGTGTATCTTTATGTCTCTGTCTGTCTGTGACTGAGCAACAAGCAATGCTTTTTAGGTGACTCACACTCCTTAGAAT
Organism: Protopterus annectens; assembly: GCF_019279795.1. NCBI lineage: Eukaryota > Metazoa > Chordata > Ceratodontiformes > Protopteridae > Protopterus > Protopterus annectens. The sequence goes on from NC_056745.1 coordinate 813,546,203, forward strand.
TCATATACTCAACTTTGGCAAGGCTGCTGATGTCACTCACCTAGAAATACACCTGTGGGAAAGTCATAGCCCAGTAATCTCTGTAGGGCATCCTGTAACTGCGTACTGCTGTAGTGTGAGTTAGAACTGTGGTAGGGTTCCATCTCCATCCATGGCAGTTCTGGATGTTTTGTGTGTGTTGCAAAGTCTGTGTATGGAGCAATGCATCATAGGCTACTCATTTGCAGTACACTTCAAATGCCCTACATTGTCAATCCTGCTGATGTCATTCATTGTGAAGTAAAACTTTGGGGAGAAAATTCTTTCGTAATCCCTATGGTGCGGCCTATAACAGCTCTCTGGTGTAGTGTGATATAGACCTCAGTCAGGGGTTCTTTACTCACACATGTCAGTTGTGGATGCTTTGTGTGTGTGTCACTGTCTTTGTAGGGAGCAATGCATTTTAGGCTAGTCACTTGCAGTACAGTTGAAATGCCCTACTTTGGTAAACCTGCTGATATCATTCAATGTGAAATACACCTTTGGGGAAGAAAGTCTCTAGCAATCCCTGTGCTGTATCCCATAACAGCTCCATGCTGTAGTGTAATATAGACCTCGGTCAGGGGTTTTCTACCCACACATGTCTGTTGTGGATGTTTTGTGGTGTCTCACTGTCTGTGTAGGGAGCAATGCATTTTAGGCTAGTCACTTGCAGTACAGTTGAAATGCCGTACTTTGGTAATCCTGCTAATGTCAGTCACTGTGAAATAAACTTTTGGGGAAGTAGCACTCCAGTAATGTCAGTAGCACGTACTATAAGTGCGTAGTGCTGTAGTGTAATAAAGTAGTTAGGTAGGGGTTCTACTCCCAGACATGACAGGTGTGTGTGTGTTTGTAACTCATATCCTCTGTACAGGTGAGTGTGGGCAATGTGCAGGGGGTTTTGCTAATTTCTTTTATGGTGGCCCTACTATATATCACAATGTCAAACATGCAGGGATAACAGATGTAATTTAGCTGGGAGGCTGGGGTGCAAAGCCGTACCCATACATGTGACATCAAGGCCAGACAATCCAAGTTAGCAACCCCACTATTACCCAGAGCACACACTCAACCCACGTGTCATATGAACATACATGCCTAGGCAGCAGCCAATATGTGGGTAGCACACTGCATATTGGCCACTGATAGTAGTTATGCAGTGATAGCAGTGTGCTACAGAGGGCATGTCACCCTGCCCATCTGTCCAATATGCACATACATGCAGACAGTGCACCTCTACCATGTTCCCCAATGGACATCTGCACCACCTGTGGTGCCTTCACATGTGACTCACAACAGACATACCATGCCTGACAACATGTCCTGTATGGACAGATGACACTGACATCAGGGAATGCTGTTGGCATGCCATCAATATAGGTGAAGGGTAAACCTGCTGCCCATTACCAGTTCCTGCCACAGGTGGGCAAGACTGGCACATCTTATGATAATCTGTGTTCACAACATGGGCCAGACACCCCAGGTACAGTTCCACATGTCACTGTACATGCATGTGGGAGGTGTGTACATCCCAGACACCATTCATGTCATGGGCTAAGGAACATATACATGGCATGTGGTGTACAGCATTGGCCACACACAGTAGTCACCCAGGTGACTGGATGGGGGATGCAATACACACCTGTTTGGGCAAATGCAGTAAATACAGGCCTGTGCCAGAATGCAGACCATTGCCATGTGGCCTGATGCCAAGGTATACCCATCGCCTACCCTACACCTACCGTATATCTACTGTATCCCTGTTGCAGATGTCACTCACCCTCATATATATGTTCTGAGTGCTCTGCATCAGGTAACCCATGTGGTGCATCCAATAACTGCATAGAACTATGACAGCACTACATAGTTGTCAGGGGTTTGATACCCTGTGCTGGTAGTTGTGTGACACAAATGTGCTTCAGTTTTACACTCCCACCCTCCCTGACATGTATTTGCCTCTGTCTGCCTCACTCAGTCCCTCTCTGGTGGAAGTGGAGACCCACACCTGCCTTTCTTAGGCAGCAGCATGTGTATTTTATGTGATGCACATGATCAGCTGATGGGCGCTGCACAAATTGCAGCCCTCTCCTAGCTGATTGCATGTGGGACAGCTGTGGTAACAATCCCACAGCCAATTGCATGGAAACACACTCCAATACCCAGGAACATCATGGTGGTGTTGAGCCTTTTCAGTCACTGTGAGTAGGAACTAGATCTGTTGTGTGGCAAACAGCATTTCAGACAGATTGGGGTTTACCTCTAACAACATACACTGTGGAAAGAGGGTAACAAACAGGAGGGGATGTGCCTGACCTGACTACAGACAGTAAGTTCTGCTATACTGCATTTGGAGTAATGTTGGTTTAACAGTGCTTGTCTGGATATGCCTGTCGTACATGTAGTAATACCTGCCATGTCAGTTTCATGTATATGAGGAATCCCCATCTGCAGGGTCATCTGCAGACTGGGCAGTGTTTTGCCTATGGTTTCATGTGTTAGCTACAGTGCATCTCTCTGTGGAATGCAGATGGTAGTGTGAGGATTGCAGTCTGTAGATGTTCAAGGCCATGACAGTTACTGACTTCATATCCCTCATAGGACATATGTTGCAACAACACCGTTACAATTGAAAATATACAAGGGTATCACAGCAACATGTCTATACTGGTCCTGTGTATGTGCTGTCAGCAACACCACTGTCAACGTTTGTACATATGGTGTGCATGAAGTGATGGATATGTGCTGTACACCATAAATAGTGTCACCATATCTGATAACAAGTCAGTGATATATCAGATTGCTACACATGTCATGTACAGTAGGGGTTATATTTCATGGCATAAGCTGGACATTCTGTGGATGTTTGTACAGTACTGAGATCTGTGTAATGATGGTGAATGTCGGCAGTGTGTGTATTGTTAATATGTACTTTAGCCTGTGTACAGACTGTGGTAGATGTCATTGTCCTAGCTCCCCTTCTATCAGATGTTACATGCTGCCCCACTGTATGGTACTGTTTTGCCGTACATGTTTGTAGGGCCATACACACACATGTCCCATACCACAGACAGCCATCAGACCAAACTGTGTAGCAGCACAGTATATGTGGGGACATTCTGTGAGTGGCACATATGAGGATGGTGTAGAACAGATAGTCCATATACTGTAATATTATGCTAGCTTACCATATGTGGCTGTGGCTGTGCTCACATTGGTTGTGGTTTTGCAATGTCACACAGGTGTATCTTACCCTGTGCTGTGACATGGCTGTTGAGGCTGCTATATATGCAGTTACATGTGCATTCCCCCATACGAGATGTAGGCCAGTGTTGAGCCAGTTTGCCTGTAGCCTGCACAGTGCATTGTTACATGCCTAGCAGCTTAGTGTACTTAACCAGTGGGATGTCATTTCCAGATACTTGCCAGATGTACTGCTGCCAGGCAGCCCTTAAACATCATGTATGTCAGACAGAGCAGTGGGATGCTGTACAGATGCTTGTCAATATCTAGTGGGTAGTATGTGTCCATGGCACACCTGTACCAGCAGTCATTATGTGTCAGGCCAGACAGGAGTGTGTGAATCCAACACCTATGGTGCCAAATGTATACCAGTCA